>NW_010226383.1:15581-33542 GCF_000690775.1 Eurypyga helias
GTGGCAAGTTGCACTAATAAATGCAAAACATACTCTTTATGGATCATAAGTGTTACTTAAATGGCAGCTTTTTCGTGTATGCAAGTTTATGTTTGAGAAAAAAAGCCAAGCTCTATTCAAATATTCAACATTCCAGCAAAAACTGTACTTTAAAAACTGGCTTAAAGACAAACACAAGCAGCCTTCCAGTACCTGGGGAGGGCCTACAAGGAAGCTGGGGGGACTTTTTACAAGGGCCTGTAGTGACAGGACAAGGGGTAACGGGTTTAAATTGAAAGTGGGGAGGTTTAGATTGGATATCAGGAAGAAATTCTTCCGGAGAGGGTGGTGAGGCACTGGAACAGGTTGCCCAGAGAAGCTGTGGATGCCCCATCCCTGGAAGTGTTCAAGGCCAGGCTGGATGAGGCTTGGAGCAACCTGGTCTAGTGGAAGGTGTCCCTGCCCATGGCAGGAGGGTTGGAACTAGATGGTCTTTGAGGCCCCTTCCAACCCAAACCATTCCATGATTCTGTGATTCTATGACTTTTCCTAAAAATATTTCAGAATCCAAATACTCCACAAAATTTCCTAAAAAATCCTTATACACAGATGTTGGTTATATTGATCTAAGTCTCAATAAATTACATCTGTAAAGTTAGGAAAATAGCAAACAATGAAGGGGAATGGGAAAAGGAAAGAAGTGACCCAATCAAATACAAGCCTGTTAGTTCACAGCAGCATTCCAGGTTACGGAAACCTTTTTAAAGAAAGAGAGGTTAATGAAACAAACATAATTCAGAAATGGTTCTCTCAAAAGTAGGTCACATGAAAGATAACCTACTGTCTTTCTCAATCTAGACTTATTATATGGAAAGCTACTAGTGAACAGTAGATGACAACTAGTGCATTGCTGGACAGTGGACTTGATAAACAAAAAATGGTAACAGGGAATACTGGAAGGATAAATATCAGGCTAAAGGAGATTTCTTCTAGTGTTTAGGTAAGGCTAAACCTTGCAACATACTTAACCAAAACTGCAGTAATAAAGCTTGACTCAAAAGAACATGAGAGTTTGTGCAATGCCTCCTGCAAAGCCGAGAGGCACCCTTGACACAGAAAGACAAACCATGTAGGAAAGAGAACAAAGCTGAGCAGGACCAGTTGCAGTGAAATAGGATACACAGCGGTATTTCTAAGTGCAAAGTCAGACTGAGAGACTTTCACGAACGCAAACTTTCGAACAGTGCCTGCAAATGGGGCGGTTGTACCACTGCCAACCCTCAGACGTGTTACACCAGCTCTGTCTTCTCCTGCCACCCCAGCCTGAGTGCTCCCTGTGGTAGGGGAGCCTCTGTACGCCGCTGTTTGGCTGTACGGCACGCTGGATGGCAGAACTGATTCACAGAAGAAAATTGCTGGGGGTGGGGGGGAGGAAAAGGCTAACCGATCTCCTGATTGAGTTCCTCAGTCTGATGAACATGAATGTTTCTGCTGACACAAGAAGGACATAATACGTGCACGGGAGCAGGCCTGAATGACATTTTTTGGCAGCCAAAGATGTGTGTGAAATCAGTGCTTACCCACTGGAATCCTTCAGCAAAGAGAGGCTGTCGTCAACTGGAAACAAAAGGAAAAAGTCCTGTGCCACAAGATCACGACAAATAAATCAATCTGTTATTGCTCCAAAAGAAGATAAGACAACAATGGTGGGTTGCACACACACTTATCTGCATACAAAGGATGACACAGACCCTTGGTATGCGATTAAACAGTAAACCACAACTTCAGCTCTTCTGCAGAAACCCACAAAAGACATGAACCATGTGGGCTTAAGGATGCCTTGTCTCAGCCCGTACTCAGTGGTAGGGGAATATCATAATCCCTGTAACAAATTAGAGACCACATGGGTCAAAAAAAGGTTCCAGTCATCTCTACAATGTTGTGAGTTGAAACCTTATTAGCTCACATTACAGTACTCAGCCCCTGAGCACAGTTACCAGCCCCGTGCTCTAGCTGTGCCTGTCATGCCTAATCCTCCACTGCTTGATTACACAGGGACCCCTGAATCTGGTCACACCACGCTTTTCCAAAAATACTCTGGGACAGCCTATTTCTCAGCACAAATTTCCATTACATTCACTCAGGCTTTAAGGGTGCTTGGTAACTTAGGGACATTACCAGCCCTCAAGAGTTTTCCTTAGGTGCCTCGGATTTCGTTGTGTCTACTCACGCTGCGCCCAACCTGCCAGCACTCTGACCTCCTCAAGAACGGAGTTCAGGCCTGCCACGACAAAGCCCTAGCTTGGCTGTCATTGCATCCTACCCGCCCGGTCGGCGTCAGCGACCGATCCTGTTCATCTCAGCAACCATCCCTTTCACGGCACAGCACTGGGCTCTCCTGACGGGGGTCGGCAAGAAGACGACACCAGAACCACCCCCCACAACGGCCTGCGATCTCACCCGTGCAACACTCACCCCACAGGCTTCCTTTGAGGCTTATGTACCCACAACCCCAACACCTAGTGAGGCTTGAAATATTGTGTTTTTCAATATGAACAAACACAACCGAGCTTCTCTCCTGCTGAGTGGGTATTTATCTGATTAAACTGGGCCTTCTTCACCCTCAAGCCAACTCCAGATGAGCAGCATGCGCTCAGAACAAACGCCGTTTAACTTTTTTCACCTGAAACAAGGATAACTTTGCCTGACCTCAGACTTTCCACCACTCCTGCACCTCGCTCAAACGGATGAATCCTGCCAACGTTAGCTAGCGAAGCGGTCTGTACTGCTTCTCACACGCAGAACGTCCAAACGCTGCATCTCTCTTGGCTTCAGTCAGGGCTTCACGCCCGCGAGCACACATCAGGGCTGAATCCGCCCAGGGTCTCACAGCCCTGGCAGAGCAGCCCACCAGCATCTCTCCAGCAAGAAGAGGAAAGAAAAAATCATGAGAAATCCATCAGCGACAGAACTCTATCTGGAGATGCTTTTAATGACACATGTACGTGTACGTACGTAAATAAAAGTACGTGTGCACCTCCTCTGTTCAGCACCAGAGTTCCAACCAGAGGAAGTGCAAAGGAAGAGCACAGCAGCCGAGGGGAGGGAGTGCCCATCCTGTAACTGCAGGCAGAAGAATTTGGCGTATTTACTTTTTCAACAAGCAAGCCCATTACAGAAGTCCTTATTATAAAAACATCCAGGGCCTGAAGAGCAGGTAATGGAAAGAATTATTTCAGCTCCCAGACTGATATGGAAACAGGCAAGAACAGACCGGTCACAAAAAAAACAGTAGAACTTCAAAATTCAAAAGCCTCCAATACTGGGCCAATCCTCCACCGTGTACAGAGGGTGCCGGAACCTGCAGAGAATTAAGATGAAGTTTGACAGCAACATGAGATGCAGTTGCTTGTATGGGGGGACCTGGAGCCTGTGATTCACAAGGCAGGCTTCTTCTGTTACCTCCTCCGAAAACACAGCCACCATCAGCCTAATGCAATCCGTACGAGTGTGTAGAGGAGTAGGACAAAAGCTGAAAACTTCTTTCTTATAAAACTTCTCTTATCAAAAAGCAATAGGGGATGTCTCAATAATTAAGGCAACAACTCTAGCAAGCGTCACCTGATTTCAGGTTAACGGCACAAAGGACTAACAAAAAATATTTAGCGTGCATCCCAAGGTGATTAGTGATAAAACGCTAGAGAAGATTGTCTGTGAATAAAAGTAGATAGTATTCAATATTAGTCGAAGTACAGCACTGAAATTTCTGTCCAGAGACATATTATTTTTTAAAATTGCACAGACAGCAGAACTAAAAAAATGTGCATCATTAGTTTGATTCTGATTTACTTGATATTATAAGTATCACTTTTCAAGTTAAATTTCTTTACATTTATCTTGTTACTAGCAAAAAAAAATTAGGATTTAATAAAGTCATACACACTTTTCTACTTCTGCCATGTAAAAAATTAATTTAGCAGTCTTCATATATGATACATTTAGTTTCTTCTTTCAGGAAAAAAGCTTTAGAAGTGAGGTTTTTTACAGTTTCTGTTTGAGAAACAATGGAAGTGAAGAAAGAGCCTGAGTAAAAGTGGCAGATGACTGCAGCATGAGGCCTGGTTTCAGTCCATGACTGGAAAAGCTTCTGCTGGTTTTAACACGCATCAGCTGAAGCAGTTTCTTAACAGTTCAGGGTCCTGGCTCCAAGCTCTCCAGTATGGAAAGCAGTATCAGTCACCAGGGGATTCGTCTCCGTGCACAGTCTCTACAACAAATACGTTCATTATTTTGCAAGAGGGCAAACAGCTGCACTTCCTGGAATGTGCAGTAACTAGTCATCTTTACTGCCAGGTAATGTTAGCAAAGCTCCATGCATTCGAAAGCAAAACCGGCACCATCCAAAGGACAGTGTTAAATCTCCTTATATGGCTGTTGACAAAGTACACTTCCTTACAGCTATCCTGTGCCAGATGTTGTAGTTAACACAAGGAGGTGCTTTAATTGTTGTTCAGAGCTAACTGTTAGAACTTCGTTCTAGGCTACGCAAATAACTTGTCAGCAAGGTTACAAATTTCCATAGGTTTACCTCTGAAAAACAGGTTCCCAATCTACATATACTACCCGAGCAAGCGTGAAAGGGCTGGAAGCGCTCGCTTCCCATGGCTGACACACGAAAAACGCGTTCTCCCAAGACGGGAGCGGTGCATTCCCTGAAGCAGCACCTTCCTAACCAGACTATGGAGCGGCACCTGTACTCCAGGAGTCACCACCTGCATTTCCACAGACAAGCCCTGCTTTATATCTGAACAGAAATTGTAGGGGAAAAAACCACAACAAACCAAGTAATACTTATAAAAACACACAGAACTGACCAAAAATACGTTTTCTGAATATAAATTTGAAAAACAATTCCTGTAAGAGGTGCAGTACTCTCCACTGGACCATTTCTTTCTTCTAAACAATCTCAACAGGTGACAGTTTTCTATTTAAATGCTTCCAGAAATCATATGTAGATCTGAAAATTTTTCACAGAAAGATACCACAAGCCAAAACCAGTAACAACTGGATCGGGAAGTTTTGCAGCTAAATGTTAAATGAATCAAGCCTCATGCAAACTGCATCTTCTTTCGCATTAGCTAGGTATGTCTCTTTTTGAGAATGCTGTTCTATTCCACGTGCAGGTACGTCATCCTAAACAGGAGAAAAATCATAAACACAATCAAATCTTCCTTGAAAATTCTGACTGCATCCCAGTGCTGTAAAAGCCACGGAGGCTGTCACCTGCCACAGTTAAATGACCACTTTTACTGTCCTCACCTCACTTTCCTTTCCTAGGGTATTAAGGCTATGCTTGCATTTAATAAAACCAAGAGTCCTTTCCCTGAAAATAACACAGACTGGCAGGTTTTAGAGCTGAATAACTTGTGACTTTAATCACAGAGCCTTTCTTTTTTTTTTTTTTTTTGGAAGCAGCTGCTGCCCACCTGTAACATTTTAGCTGCACAGCTTAAGGACTAAGGTGGGAACTGTAAATACATTCACATGCATGCAAGGGAATTTGAAAGAAAATCAGAGAAAATTAGAAAATGAGCTGTTTTGCATTTCATTTGTTATACTAAAGCAGCTATGAACACAGCTTAAACAACCAGTTTCTGTGTCTTTTCAACTGCAGAATAAATAAACCATCTATAACGTACCACTTATTATTCCCCTTGAAAAAAAAGGACTTAAAGTTAACATTCTGTACTTACAAGTATTAGAAATACACAAGTTAGATTTGGATTTCTAAATACTAAATAAGTACACCAAAGAATACTAAATAAGATTAAGGGTATTCCCACCAAAACCACACTAGGATAAGAGAAGGACTTTGGGTTACTGGTGGATGAAAAGCTGGACATGAGCCAGCCGTGTGTGCTGGCAGCCCAGAAAGCCAACCGTATCCTGGGCTGTATCAGGAGAAGTGTGGCCAGCAGGTCGAGGGAGGGGATTCTGCCCCTCGACTCTGCTCTGGTGAGACCCCACCTGGAGTGCTGCGTCCAGCTGTGGAGCCCTCAACATCAGAAGGATATTGACAACTTGGAGCGAGTCCAGAGGAGGCCAGGAAGATGCTCCGAGGGCTGGAGCCCCTCTGCTATGGGGACAGGCTGAGAGAGTTGGGTTTGTTCAGCCTGGAGAAGAGAAGGCTCCGGGGAGACCTTATAGCACCTTCCAGTACCTGAAGGGGCTACAAGGAAGCTGGGGGAGACTTTTTACAAGGGCCTGTAGTGACAGGACAAGGGGTAACGGGTTTAAATTGAAAGTGGGGAGGATTAGATTAGATATCAGGAAGAAGTTGTTCCCAGAGAGGGTGATGAGGCACTGGGACAGGTTGCCCAGAGAAGCTGTGGATGCCCCATCCCTGGAAGTGTTCAAGGCCAGGCTGGATGAGGCTTGGAGCAACCTGGTCTAGTGGAAGGTGTCCCTGCCCATGGCAGGGGGGTTGGAACTGGATGGTCTTTAAGGTCCCTTCCAACCCAAACCATTCTGTGATTGTGATAAAGATGGGAGTACACAGTCAAGGGGGAAAAAAAAAAAAAACCCAAATAAAAAACTATAGGGTGCTGCCCTTATCTGTATACTAGACATTTGCCCAAGAAAATTCAGTTAAATTTTTGCTAAAAGAAAAAAAAAAAAACACCAAAAAATTGAAGAGTTAAGAATGACAATGCAGAGCCAGAATATCTTCAGCAACTTCTTCACTGCTATAGTGGTAGAATAACAGAAAAGGGGAAAAAATTAGGTTTTGAGAAGCGATTTACCTTGTGGTCCCAACGACTGAAAAGCATTAATCGCATAAATCCCTGTATGTTACTAATGCAGCAGAAAACACTGTTCAGACATACTACACTTAGTGAATGTGTAACTATATACAGCTGTTAACAGAGAAATTTAGAGGAACTTGTCTGGAATTGGCATTCTGAAAAAAAATCAAAAGAAGAGAAATGAAACACAGGAAGAAAGACAAATTTGAAAGCACTTTGCATTCAATACATAAACATTAAAACCAAATGTCTGAGAAACCTTTCTAAGAATATTTAGCTGAGTATGAATTTCTGTGCATAAAAAAGGATGTGTGTTATGTAAGTAAACTACCTAAAATTATACTGAAGATCAAATATTACCAGTCACTGAAAACTCCTCACCTAAATTATTCCAAAACACAACAGAAATCAAGTATTTCTATTTGGCAATGTGGGAGGGTGTTTTATTCAAATAGAAAAGTCTGAACTCTTCCACTCATGTTGAGTAAACACAGCTTACAATTTCAGAGTCCTTTCCTCCACCAGACTCTTTTCGGCTTGCTTTAGGTTTCTTCCAAACAGATAATACTTCGACATCCATAAGCATGTTTACCCTGGATCACAGAAACAGCTCTGTAGCCACTAACAAGAATCCATTTACACACCTCTACTGTCAATAAAATATTTTATATACTCAAAGAGCAACCCATTTTCCTTTTGTGACAATGATTTCTTACTGGGCCATCTTGGCCTGCTTTCATCTTGCACTACTTAAATATCTACAGGGGTTTCCTGAAGAGGAAGATCATGGGAAAGAAGCCCTGTATGGAAGGATTACACAAATGAGGAACTGCAAAAGGAGGTAGTCAGAGTTAACATTTATATGTACATATGTACATGGATAGTGCCAGAGGTACTACAAGAACAGATGGGTGTAAAATTAATTAGTTTACTTCCTTTAGAACACTGAAAAAAAGGAGGTTACTAAAGGAGCAGGCAAGTTACTGCCTGAAGTCTTTCCAGTCCTGAAGTCTTTCCAGTCCTGAATTTCATCTTCTCATTTCACTAGCTTATCTTAGAACAACTTCATTACTTCATCTTCCCATTTGGTCTCAGTTAAGATGGGCTGCCAAAATACCACTGCTCTAACTTTTTTCCTGATCTTTTTTCAGTAAGTATTTGTGAAAAGCCTTGGAATTCCTGTTTTAAGTGTCAGAACTGCCCTGTCAATGCCTGTTTATAGCTAAAAATGAACTTTGCATAAATACCATACCTTGAAATAAAAAAAAAAAAATATATACTTTCGAAGCACTTGACTGACCTTTATTCCCTTAAAACAATCTTGCATTGAAAATTTCAAGACTGACATCATAGAACCATAGAACAGTTTGGGTGGGAAAGGACCTTAAAGACCATCCAGTTCCAACCCTCCTGCCATGGGCAGGGACACCTTCCACTAGACCAGGTTGCTCCAAGCCTCATCCAGCCTGGCCTTGGACACTTCCAGGGATGGGGCATCCACAGCTACTCTGGGCAACCTGTCCCAGTGCCTCCCCACCCTCTGCAGGAAGAACTTCTTCCCAAAATGGGAGTTAGGTTTGCTCACACATGAAGTATTAATGTGCCATACGTCAAGCATTACGGAATAACTGCTGCACAGTAATTGTGTTTGTATGGACAGCTATTTCCTATTTCAACCCCTACTGTATTCAGCCAAATTTTTCAGGTACAGGAGCACAACTTCTGGAACATGGCCCCATGGCGCTGTGCTCTGCTGTGGGCTCGGCACACGCTCAGAATCCCAGAGGTCGGAATTAACAGGAGTTGTGGGAGCCTGTCATGCTCAGACGTACCCAACAGTCCTCTGTCACCACCCACCACATGTCTCTATCATCTTCCACACGGGTACGTTCAACAGCACCCCTCCTAAAACTGTCATCAGTCAAAACGGGTGCTCCAGCTCGCAAATCAACTCCACTTAGATACAACCTTTGTATGGCAAGGTCAGAGTTGGTTATTCTAACAGCATCCTGTTTGGACAGACATAGCAATGGATGTACCAGCCACGGAAATACCATTAAACTGCTGTTTGACAGTTATTTGTTCCTCAGGATGGTCCATTTGGGTGATGTGGTCTCCAGCTGCTGCTGAAGGACTGCAGTGCCGAACGAAGGTGAGCGGCACCGGTGAATCGAACAAGTGGTTAAAGATCCTCGGTGGCCACATGTGGAGAACAGAGCAGATAATGTCTCCATGAGCATTTTTAACCGAACATTCTAGCAGGGTCTAACAGGTATGTTTAATTCTGGAGAAAGTTTCTGTTTTCCTAGTATTTGCTTTTAATAAAAGGGGTTAAGAGTGGGATGGGGGTTGTCCAGAGTACAGGATTTCGCTTTCAGCAAGCAGCACTCGCTCCACACCTTGAAAACCATCATTAAAATACGGTCTTGTTTAAGGCATAAACAAGCTTAAGGCATGTTATTTTCAGGGTTACCCTGCAGCAACACGAAGCACCAGAACCAACTGGTTCCAAATTAGTCAGGCACGGTAGCACTGCCCTTGAGGGAACTTCAGTTGGATTTACCTGAGCAGAGGAAATTCAGCAATGGTCACCGCTCCTCATGACATCTGTGTAACATCACTTGACACAACGATTATTACCCACAATGGCGCACCATAACCTCAGAGGATTTGTATTTTGGTCACGCTGAACACAGGATACACAGATACTCCTGTCTGATGCTGGAGCATTCCTGAAGGTGGATGGTTCTTCTGGGTAGATAATCACAATCTTGTGACGCATGTGAGGGCTCTGGAGGGCACTTCAGGTGATGTGCCTACCCCCCTGCAGCTCCACCCTCAGAAAATGTGGGCTGCCCACAACAGTCTGGGCACATTGAGTGCTTCTGCTCCATGCATCCCTGTGGTCCACGGCACCACCTCAGCTATCGACCCTCCCAAAGAGCTGTGCCCCAGCTGGGAGCTTCATTTTTTGGACAGATGGGATCACCAGCTTTTCTCGATGCAAGCGTGTGCTCTAAAGCCAACAAGCCTTCCACATGTTTTTACTGAGGTGTACTTCCCTCGAGTGTTTTCAGCTCATATCCACCCAAACCAGAAATAATACCTAGAAAAGCTTTAGTTCGCTGATTCTACCACTTTCCCACTGCAAGCCCTTAGTTCACTGAGCACGGAAAAAACCTGCACCGTCAGATAGTTTCAGCCTGTCACGCTGGGTATCTCAGCCACGTCTATAGCACCAACCGGCTTTGAGAAAGACCTCTTTTCTGCATGGCACTGCAAAGCTACCAGCTAATTAACTGTCAAACTACAAGCTAATTAACACTTTGCCTGTCTGCTAATTGTCGCTCTTCTCCATCAATGTACTTATTGCCATCAAGACACAGAACACCAACTTTCAAACTTGCGCTGTAACTATTCACTTTTTAAACAAAGTGGTTGCAAGGCAAATGAAGGTGAATTTGGTGATAACCGCATTTTTATCTGCAGACACCTGCGCATCTTTTCTCACAGACAGTTGTAAGACTAACAGGTTGTTAAATGGTGCATGCTCCATTTAAGCCTGGCTAGCAGAGAGGTCTGCTTTCCTATAATTTTAAAAGCTAAATTTCAAAGTCCACTATAACAATACACTCTCCTTCCCCAAATTCAGTCACCTATATACCACCTCATGTGCTTGAGCAGAAAATAGCGTCGGTTTTGAGACAGGGTTTCCTGTGTACATAACAGCAGCACATACTCTGGTTTTATAGCTCTCAAATGCCGACTCCCCATCGGTTGGACCCAAACACTCTGAAAATATTCTCAATACACCATGCTCTATGGTCACTGAAACTAAATAACTGGCTCGATACACAGAATAGGGTGTTTCTTGTAAGGCAGGAACTTTACACAAATTCGGGGTTAATTTTTTTAAAGGTCTTAAATTCTAAAGGAAGCGATTCGACAGTGAGTAGGCTGAAATACTGGGAAACTTCTAAAAAAACCTACAGGTAACAAAAAGCAACTTACACAAAGCTTACTGGAAAACACACCAGCAGCAGTGTTTAGGGATGCCAGATGAGATGGACCGCACGGTACAAACGGCAGCTAACAGGAAGGGCCATGCCCTGCACTTTCCATCTTCTGATGTCACCTAGAAAGCGTTCCCAACAGACGGATCTTTCTGTAACAGTCCAGACCCCCAGTACCCTCTCCTAACCAGCCTCGACCTGAAGTGGACAAAATGTTTGAACTGCCAATCACCTGAGATTACATCTGAACACCTGAGAGGAATAAAGAAAGAAAAACGTACACTGTATTTTACTGCCTATCACTGACTTCACCTTCAGTACCCCTCCTCATCCTTTCCCTAGTTATCCTCTGGGTATTAACAACAAAGTTCACTTTTCAAGTGACTTTACACTCTCCACCTGCATAGTCAAAATCTCTTGTGCAGCAAATACTGCTGGCGAATCTGCACAAAAGCATCCGGCTGCCATCAGCACACTTTCTGCATCACTGGTCAGCAGAGGGTTTTGCAGACCAGTACAACACGAGTTCATTGCTTGGATTACACAGATTTCTCGACGATTCAAAGGTTAACAACACGTCCACGATCACTCGACGCTACATGTAACCTGTAATAAGTTTTCAGAAGCTCCAAGCAAAAATGGACTTGAAGGTTTCTTTTTTTTTAACATGAGGCTAATACACCAAAGTACTGTAACAAACATTTTAATGTTTAACAAATGAAGTGGATGTGCCTGCAAATAACCAACTGAATTCACATGAAGTTGCAGATAAGACCTTGGTATGATATTAATGGAAATATAGAAGTATCATAAAAAACAATTCTAGAATGACATCTTCAGATGAGAAACAATTCCACTTATCAATATGTTGTCAACTACTGGAGGAAAAAAAGGGCTTGCAGCTAAAAAAAGGTATCAAGATTCCCATTTCATTGTTTATAGTAACAGTTGTGTATTATCTTATTTCCTGATTTCATCACACAGAAGGCTAAAGCATTCTGTCATCTATCCACATTACCGTTAACATTAAATACTAGTCAGTGACACAAGAAAAGAAAACTGTAGTCAGAGAAAAAACATTTGCCCCTCCTCAGTGTGTTTAAATTGTTCAGAAACTGCTGGAAACCACAGGAAGGTGTCCAGAAAAACTTGGCTACACTCATCCTGAATCCACTTGAGACTTCAGCGAGAGATATCCCTAAAAATGAACCTCACTTTTTATAAACTAACAAGAAGTTGGGGTGGGGGGGGGGAGCAGAATATGAAATATTGAACCTGTTATCCCACCAAAGCAGATCTGTCACTTAGCTCAAATGCAAGGGAATCAGTTTGCATCACAAGACTAACACAGAACAACACAACTTCTTGGTTCTTGTCACACAAAAATGTGGTGATGACTGTCGGTACACAAAAAACTCATGAACAGCAGAGAGACAAAAAGCTCTTCAGCTGTATTATTCCATGTTTCACTGAAATAACAGCTGTAACTAAACAGCTAAAGATAAAGGTTATCAGCTGCCTCCTCTAAGTTGACTTGCAAAGTTCTGGCGAGCTAAGCAACTTCAAGGCTCCTCAAATAAGCTCAGCATTGTCTCTCTGGCTCTACCCCCTATTTACGTTCTTCTTCTCTTCCCTGCATCTTATACAAAAGGCTGCTTCTCTTTAATCTCACAAAAAGCACAAGCAAGTTCCACGTGCCATTAACACATCCTCCCCCCAGCTGTTTACAAAATCATTGCAATGATTCCAAAAAGATAACACAGCTCAAAGTGCTAGCAATACCATAAATAAGACCAAGTCTACACACTACTTGAGAGACAGGTTTTACGTCTGGAATCCCAATCACTGCAACTTGGAGGCCCAACAGTCGCAAATTATTTCCCTCAGAATAAACTCAGCAATTAAAATCTATCAAGGACATATGGCTCTAAGCAGGTTGGCAAGGTATCCTCAGAAGGGGATTGTTTTTTCCAAAACAAAAATAGAACAGTTGTGCAGTTAGCAGTCACAAAGACAATACTATACACACCATGATTAGGTAGTATCTTAGGATCAATATTTATTGACTATAAAACATGTAGGTAAGCTGGAATTAAAAAACAAAAAATCTGAACAATTTTCGTTGATCTTTGTTTCACCTTGTGGAGAAGCATGAAATACAAAATTCAGCCAAAGTCCACTTGACAAAACACAGAGTTTGTGTTCTCAATCGAGGAGGGAGGATGTGGGATAAGACAAAAGTGGGCAAATGTTCCTCCACAGGACTTGAAAATTACTTTAATACACAAAAGAAAACAGGCCAAGCAGATATATAAAGCCTCTTCTACCAAAAGGTGGAAGGATATCATGAATAAACATATCTCTAATTATAAATACTCTAAATTGGCTGAACAATCAGGATTTAATTACAGGCGATTTAACTAGACTTACCATATCTAGGCTTTTTTATGCCTGCGCTTGGCAAACACCTTCTGCAGCAGACGGGTCAGAAAGTCACGGGCACCTTCCTGCACCAACTCGTGTTTCTCTACAGCATTCTGAAATCACAGTTGCTAAGTAATCAAAAAAACCCCAAACCCTACAAAATGTTTTGGGAAAGATGGAGGTATGTTTTTGCTACATATTTCGTATTAGTTAACTTCATTATACCAGAGAGAGCTCCAAAAACCGACTGCTTCGTATAAAACCGATGCCTTATTCAGAGTCATTACCATAGCAGCAACTTCCTCTTCGTTCCTCAAAGCAAAGCAGCACCAAAACCCCCTTCCTAGCTGCTAGTATAAAAATAACACCAGAGTGCTTTCAGTAAGTCAAGAGGCAGTTATTTACTTCAAGCACTGTAACAAAAAAGTTGAATCGTATTTTAGGAGCGTTTCGCTATTTATGTCCAGCGGGGATAAGGCCTTCTGCCACACAGTGGACCATTTATGGATAAAAAAGGACTTGCTGCGTAACACACATTTTGAAATCAGCACAGCACAGTGGGAGATCTGTGAGCCCAGACAAATCTTGTATTTCAGCGGCCACTTTCCAGCATAAAGGTCGACGTTTTCAATCCCATGTCCGTAAGGAAACAGTACGGACGATTTTATCCCCACCAGCAACAATATTACAGAGACACCAAGGACTTGGTTAGGTGGTAGATTTCTGCAGAACTGGTGAAAGCAGGAAGTTAAGGTTTTCTTTCTTTTAGAAGTGAGTGACAGCAGGGATATATTTACGCCTGGAGTGCGGGCTAGCACACCCCCCCAACAGACTTCCAATGGAGGACACGCCTCATCACCTGAAACCAACTTTTTAGTATCTTTTTTTTTCCCCACAATGTCCAGATTAACTTCCAAAGCTTCAGCTGTGCTTTAGGTCAGTTCTTCCGGCACGTATAATATTCTGCAGTAATGCCAACGTACTTTTGATAGCTCAGTACTACCCATCAAATTGGAAGTGGCTGACACTGCTATATGGGAATTAGGTCAAAAACAACTTACTTCAGCTGGAAACTACAGGGAAATTCATCTTCACAGCGAAACAGAGTGGTTACGGACATCGCGTTTCCCCATCGATCACTGAAATGTGGTGCCATAAACCCCACTTCAGCACGCCTTTGAATACAGTTATCTCCTTCACAAACACTTTTTTTCTCCTAACAGATGAAAGATTTTCTTTGCCTTCCTCGATCACCTATTATTACCTAAAATGCCTTCCAAGACAGCCAATTTTATGACGTTATCTCTGTGTCGTATGTATGCTGGAGAAGACAAAGGGCTTTAAAATCAGTCACTGGTACCTACAGGCTTTTTATTTCCTTCACAAACTAGGTATTCAACTTCAAAGCCCAGGAGACAAACATGTTTGAAGATAACCTTGTGCAGATATGCTTTCTCAGCTTATTTTCCCACTTCTCAGTACCTCACAGTTTCAAATATTCTGTACTTTTACATGTATTTCCTCCATGAAGGAGTAACATGGACTATAGTTCGGGGCGTTTCTTCAGTTCAGCTACTTGGGACAGCCAACCCTGAATACACTGCTGCCCCTGTGCCTTCTGCAGACAAACCACAACCCTCCCCCACTCCCCATATTGTCCTTATAAAATTTGACAAGCAGAAAGTTAAGATGATAAATGTCAGACGAAGACATTAAATCAAAATAGGCCTGTAAAATCTTCAGCTACTGAACAACAGCCTCTTTTGTTTAAAATGGTTCACTTTGCTGTCCCATTTCCTGAACTGCTCCCCAGACTAGGTCCGGGGGACCTAGAGGCACAGCATTCAGACATCCTCCCACCAAGCTGCAGTACTAAAGCAAAAATTAAACCACGCATTGAGGAAGGCTACCACTTATGGTCAGACACGTATCCAAATAACCACCATTAGCAACAACTGCATCCATCCTGACTTCCATACTGCGGTATTCTGCACTGAACTATTCCATAAACTGGAAGAATACGCTGGGTTTTAACATGTCTGATTTTGTTGATCCTATAATATAAACTGAACTTCAAAACTAGATATTCAAAAATACTCAAATCTATTTCTAGAAGAAATGAAGCCTTGGATTAAGCCAGGTGTATTTAATACTAAAATTCACCTATTAGGAGATACACTTTGAGTTAATGAGAAAGCATTGGAAGAAGTGCAGATTTTGGTACTGAGATCTCCTGGGCTTAATCCTCAACACACGTCTTCTCAATTTACCAATACCAACGAATGGTTTTATCATCTAAAAGGTGAATAATACTCTGAAGTCCCTGTGAGGTTTGCTCAAGAGCAGAGACAACGTTTCACCATCTGGGATTCTAAACAAAACCGGAATTGAAATTAAGGAATCGCTTTAACCTGCATCATCCAGAGGATATGTGTTTTGTTTGATACCCCATCTCACACACCTGCCTTACTAAATTCAAGGCTGCCACAGGGATCCCAGGAATCACCACAGTGAATTAGAGGAAAAGAAAGAAGTGATGCTTTGGCTCCGAAAGACACTGTGAGTGATCAGTTCAGCAACACCTGAAGTCCATGATTATGAGCTTCTAACTGAAGTCGTGTATTTTGTACTTTTCCCCTTCTTGGAGACCTGCTGGCGATGCTAATGAAATGGGCACGTGCTACTCCTCTGCAAATTACGTACCTCAGTCTGAGGGCACAGAGCTCACACCTCTGAGTGGGTGTGAGGTCAGTCTACCTCCAAGTTAGGAAAGGAAACTCTGGTTTCAGCAAAGCATTACTCAAGAAAGAGCGTGTAAAAACGCCCAGGAAAACTTCTTGCTCGCTTGCTTGACTGACAAAACGCCATCTTAACTTCTACTTGACCACACAAAACATTATATTGGGTCTTGTGATCTGAAGATGCTGGAGGCATAAGGGGAAAAAAAAAAAGCCCACATAACCAGTTTCAAGCCATACTCACTTTCTTTGATTATGAAGCCAGTCTCAAATAAAGAGGGCTAAATTTTCCGCTACGTCACAGCTGAAAAATGTTGTGAGCGTTCCTATTGCAGATCACATAGACGATGTGGCTGCTCATGGTTGTGAGCGTATAGACACAAAAAAGAAACCTCAAACCAATCCTAAAACGTTCCTAAGTTACTCTGCCATTAAATCCTTGGCTCCAGGCGCAGATACACATAACCCTAACCCAACCCCGGACAGGAGTACTAGAGTTTGTTAAACTGAGATACGTATCACTTGGAACATGTCTTCATGATTGTTCAAGGTATACTGTTTACAAAGTACACTTTCTGTGTGAGAAAATTCTTCCTAGATACTTAAATTTCAGTTAAATTTTGTTTTCTAACTTAAACAAAGCATAAGAAATTTGCCAGTGAGGGAAGACGAAAGTAGGTTGAATGATGTACCTAAAGGTGGGAAAACACAAGAAATGCCAAAGAAAGGAATGGGTGGGGGAGAAAAACAGCAAGCTAAGTACAGTCAAAATGTCTTGCATAGTATCTCAGTGATATAGGAAGCCATAAACCAGATTTACCCAGACAGCAGCCAAAGCTGCTAGAAGGTCATCTACACCGTGAAAACCTCGGAAAACAACCAACCATTCACACTAAGCAGGTATTTTAAGTGGATATATCCAATGTTAAGATCATGGTAAGATCACTTTGTAACTTTTTTTAAAAATATTTTTACTGTTCGTGTGTAAGAATCAATAAAAATATTAAAGGGAAATTCTGGGCCAAAACCTCTATCAAGAGGTAAACTCAAGAGCGGAAATCTGCAACCTGGAAGAAAATGCATCACACCGATGTAACTTCTTTCGAAGGACCTGCTGTTTATGTACCATACTTTGTTACTCAGTACTTCCGTTACTGGTACAAAAACAACCCGTAGGGACGCACCGTCTGCTATCAAGAGCAGTAGGCACTTTTCCATCCATCTCTTGGAGGGCTCGTCCTGACATACTGGAATAAGAAGTTGACCAAGGCTGACATTTCTCCACCACTTGATTATGTCCTCCGCCATTTGAAGCAGCAATTATTATTCTTTACCTAGCAGCAAGTATTTAAAGAAAACTGAAAATAGGCAAATTAAGACAGAGAGTACACCTAAATCTAGGTTTAGTCGGCTTAAGCTAGTTACTATTTAACGGAAACGAGCAGCTTCCTGTTGTCAGGGCAAACAGCGAGCAGCATCCATGGCCAGCCTCAGTGTTCTGTGGTCCTGCAGGGATACATGCCGTAACCTTTATTTGGATAATATTCCAGGTGAAACTTGCTTCCAGATTACATAAAAGTAAGTATGCAAATGTACTCAAGCACTTCAGTTCCTTCTTCCTGCTCCTGAGCATGTCCCAAGTTCACCAAATTTTGTCTTCCAAATAAAGGTCTCGGACCGCTTTCCCTTGCAAAACTCTTTCTCTCTGGACTTCTTTTCCTACCAATTCCTGCTCAGACTCACAGGAAACTTTTATGCCGTTTAACTGACAGGCAGCAGATTATTCCCACTTCTTAGAAAGTACACTTCTGGGATGAAGCAGTGTGGAACATCCAAACACATCTTAATACCTGAGCAACTGATTCCCTCGAGGATGTTTTTATTCTCCTGCTCATTATCTTTTTTTTAAAATGAGGCAAAGGTAAAAATGTTCATGTAACATCATACACTCACAGAATGGTTTGGGTTGGAAGGGACCTTAAAGATCATCCAGTTCCAACC
>NW_010226383.1:34180-35239 GCF_000690775.1 Eurypyga helias
CACTCGTCACCGATCTCCACTCGGACATCGAGCCGTTGACCACCACTCTCTGAGTGCGGCCATCCAGCCAGTTCTTTATCCACCGAGCGGCCCATCCCTCAAATCCATGTTTCTTCAATTCAGAGATAAGGACGTTGTGTGGGAAGTACAGAACTCTTTGCACAACATGCAGCATCTGCACCATGTGCTTGTTTAAGTTAAAACTGTGAAGTCTGCAGACAGGTGATGTTACATTTTTTCGCCATTAATACATGGCAACAATGTAAGCAGCATGATGAGGCAGTGCCTGTAGCCTAACTTCAAGTTACAACACCTCAGACTTGCACTGCCTCCAGTTCACCAAAATGCTCACTAATCACTGCAAAGTAGAAATAATAATGAGAAACTTGCACCACAAAGAAAACAGAGTTCCACCAAAAGCCATTAAATAGAAGAGCAATTAATTGTAAACTATACACAGTGTCAGTGGCCTTTCCTCATCTTCAAATAACATCCTAATGCGTCTCCCACCACGGGAACAGAACAGCCCAGAGGATCCGCAGTCGCACTAGGCATGGTGCCTTCACAGATACCATTTCCTGACCCACGCTGCCCCTGCAACTCCCGGCCCTGGGTTTGCCGATGACGAACGGCAACTCGGGATCTCACGGTGACGCCCGCAGGCGATGAGGCTCTGACCAGACCCGCGGTCCGTGGCAACCGAAAGGATCTCTGCCGTCGCAAGGGCTGCAAGCGCTCAGCCCGGCTACTGTCCCTCTTTCAAAGAAAATGGCCTGTTCAGAGCGGACAAGAGATAAGCGGCGCTGGCAGCGGGGAACCCCGACAGTGAGCGCAACCAACAGCTCCGCGCACGGCATGCACGACTGCTCGGAGAAGTTCAGACGGGGCGGTTCGCAAGGCGAGGAGTGTCACCAGTCGGCGAGGTGACACCGTTGGCCAAGGAGCGTAACCGAAACCAGGCATGTGCGGAGCGGAACGCCACGGGGCTACGTTCTGCCGTAGCGGCGAGCGCGCGCGGCCCAGCGAGATCGCGGACACGCGCCTCTGGAGAGACGGAGG
>NW_010226384.1:0-34504 GCF_000690775.1 Eurypyga helias
CCGGGCCGCTGCGGACATCGGGCTGCTCCGTGGGCCTCTGCTGTGATGCTCGAAGTGCCGGTCCCGCTGGCAGCGCAGTGGGACTCCCAAACTCTCTCTTTGAGGGGAGTTACTTCAGAGTTACTGGCGAGTTCAGGGGTGAGGCTGCGTGGTTGTGTGCAGGGCTTGCCTCAGATCAGCGTCAGATACCAAAGTTGGAATCTGACAAGAAATAGCTCGTAGGCAGGTAGAAAATAAGGCGTGTTGGTTGTGGTGTTTTTTTTTTTTTTTTCTCCTGTTTTCTTTTTATCTTGAATTACTTTAACGGTCTGTATGTAAATGTTGTACTAAGGAGCAGTGCTTTATTATTGTGCCTGTATTTACTCTACAAGTTGTTCTTGTGAAGTTAGACTTTCTTGTTAGCTGCCAGGGTATTTCTGGAACTCTTACCAGACAACGCATGGAGTTAATTTATGAGTAAGTCAACGAGCCACTAGGATGGCCTAGATAGAAAAGGCAAAGTGAACGATAGAGCACCCAAGTGTTGCCACAGCAACTTGTGAAGTGTACTCAACCAGTTCCACCTTTAGCTTGCTCATTCACGCCATGCAGCTCCTTACTCTGGAGAGACTGCAGGCTGTTACACTGGAATTTCTTGCAGTATGGTGTTTGAGGTAGCAGGGGTGGCTCAACTTTTCTCTGGAAGAGAAGTGTTCTGAAATCAAACAAAAAACCAAAACAGACAAAAAAAAAAAAGCCAAACCAACCAACGAAACAAAGAAACGTTTTGGCAGAGGATGTGATTAAAGTTATTTTGCAATTATCCACTCTGGTGAGCTACTCTTAGTAACTTCCTTGCATTTGGAAGGGCAACAGTTCTGTCAGAATTGTTGCAATCATTCATTTATCTTGCCCAGTGTTAACGCAAATGTTAATTCATTAAGTAACCATTTAAAAAAGGTAATTTAAGAGGGGTTTTTTTTTGGTGGTGTATTTTTGGATTTTTTTTTTTTGAGTATGCAGTCACTATGCTGACTGCATTATGTAGACTTTTAAAAAGATCTTTATTAAGCAACCTTTTCTAGGCCTGTTAATCTTGCCAGTTTGTATGCAGTCAAGCACATTGGGAAAATGAAATTCAGTACTGGTAGATTTCATTCTGCTCCATGGTAAGTCCTATTGTAGTGGTGTTTTGTTCTGTGGTTTTTACCTGTTTATTTGGATCTTTACCTTGTACATGGTTTAGTAGAACCTGGGAGCAAGCTTGGACTTGCTTGTATTTGTTGAACTGGTTGCTTAGAGTGTGTATCTTGCCATGCACTTCAAGAAAGGTTTGACACTTTCTTTAGGCTACTATCTATAGTGAGCATAAAAAGGGAAAAAAAAGTGTCTTGAGTGTTTCTATATTCACCTATATCCTACTGTTCACACATTTAATTATTAAAAGCTGGATTGCTTGCTTGCTTGCTTCAGCGTAGATTTGTCTGTCTTCTAATCGATGCTGTCTTGAAGACTTTTCAGCTTGAAAATCATGAAATAGAAGAATCGTAGAATCAACCAATACAGCTTTTCAGAATGTTAGATGCATGTACGTGTCTTCTCTGTGAGGAAAGGTCCTGGAAATTATGTACCTTTTTTCTGTGCCAGTGTTGTAATTTTTCTTTTGGTGCTATTTAGCTGCCACTTTTAGTAAACCAGAAAGAACTGTGATATCACTCTGAGTTGTTGTACTTTCTCATCTCATCTCATGTTGCCCTTTCCATAGGATGGGAAAAGGAAGAACATGAAAATCAGTTTGATAAGAACTGTGAGAAATCTCATCTTCTATGGAAAAAAAAAAAAAATTGGCAGATCCCATGTAAGGCTTGGGATGTGCAACACAAATTGCAGTTCATCCCCCGCCAAAGCATGTTTTCTTGAAGAAAAGCCCAGATGGCTTCTCTTGTATTGTTTTTTTTCCACATTGCAGTTTAGATGTTTCGCCCTTATGAATGTATGCATGTAAATGTGTGTATATCATATCGATCTATGTATATATGCCCTACATATCTAATGCTTTAGAAATGTTATTTAGGGTTTGCTATAACTTACTCCATAATTAAAGCTACAGAGGAGATTAAATTCTTTAAAAATTGATACTAATTGCATCGAAATAGATTGATATATTGGATAAGGTGGTCATTGAGATCTGCTTTTCTGGATACTTCTTGAGCTTAAGTCTTTAGTGAGGAAAAACATTGTAAGAAACTATTTGGTATTTATCTCCTAGCCCGCCATATAAATGTTCACCAGTGTGTAGAGACTGTTAGGCTGTTTGTTACTTGGATCTTCATCAGAGTAGTGAAACCAAACCAGGTGTCAGTATAACCCTTTGCTCAGACCCACAAAATAATGTGTGACTGTGAACTTACTGCTATCTACCCAGCTGTATAGCTAGGCCTGAGCTACTGCACATCTGTATGAGTCTCGATGGATGCGTTGACAGCTTCTGCCGTAGATTACTACGGAAACGGAAAACGGCTTGAACTTCAGCTTCTAGCAGTGCTGACATTTTATGATCAAAACGTTTTCTCAGTAAGCCGTTTCCTTCTTTCTCAGTCTGCTACATGTTTTGTTTATAAAATACACTGCAAAAAGTAATGGTTCTTGCAAATTTGGAAACAAAGTTTGTTCTGTCCTAGGTAATCCCCTGCATTTTTACATGGTTTATAAAGAGATCGATTAGAATCCAAATATCTGATAATGCATGGCTGTTGGAGTTCCTGAAGTAACAACACTGGAGGTGTTCCACAGTAAAGTGAGGGCTAAGCTATTGCATGTAGAAAAAATGGTATTTAGATACTGTTAAGACAGTGTGTGGGTATAAATATACATGTTTGTAAATAATTATATGTTTTCATATAATCATAGAACTAAAAACGACTTTCTTAATTGCCTTTTTTGTTACTGCTGAAGGTGGAGGGGTTGGGAGAATGACACTGTCTGAAAATAAACATTAACACGTCAGGGGGAAAAAAATACCCAAAACACCACCATGAAACCCCGAACTGTCAAGGAAGGTAGAAATGGCTGAGATAACCAATTTCAGCTCCAACTTTAAAACCTGTAGACTGATATGCTACCATTGTAGGAGCTTTATATACTTGAGCGTGTGGGGTTTTTTTTGTTTTGGGGTTTTTCTTTTTCATTAATGTGTATATGAAAGACTCTTCTCTGGCACAAACTGTGCCTGCCTGATACTTTTTGGCCACTTTAGTAACTTCTGTACTAATTATTTCTCATTCTGTACTCAGAATGTATATTCAACTTTTGAAGAAACTGTGTATTTATATTTGTATTTTTCAGGGTTTAGAGATTGGTGAAGGCCATACTGTTGATTTATGGCTACAGACTTACATATAAAGCTTGAGGAAGTGCTGATGACTGAAATTTTTAAGGGAATGGTGATTGTTTAGATAAGTACGAAGATTGGGAAACGCCAAAGTTAAATCTAAAAGCTGATTGTTAATCACTTTGGCTCAATCCAAGGCTTTTTGCATTTAAATGACTCGGGAATCTTTTAGTGGGGGTTAACTCCCCAACAAACTTCATGTCTCTTGAGAGGTTGATACCTGGTTGGCCTGTAGTGTTCTCTTTAGAAGGCTTTAATTGTATGAATTTCATATTGAAGATAATATGTACTTTCTCAGATTTGTGGACAGTGATCAAAGCTGATAAAAAATCTTGACCCAAAAATGGAGTTAAAGAGATTAGAAAGAATCCAAAGACTTATTTTAAATAATGGAATATATATGGTAAAAATCAACGCAGCACAGTTACATCTTCTAGAAAAATGTGGATTTGGTCATCTTCTTTTCTTCTTATTATGTCACACATATGTATATGGTACAAATATAAGAGGTTTGTTTTTTTCCTGTTTTTGTTTACCACTTGTTGAAAGCGTGGGAGTAATAAAGATATTTACAAAATTTTGCAAGGGAAGACCTGTAGTGATTGAGTTAATTATTTAATCATTGGTTTCATAATCCTAATAAAGTACAGCCACCAACAGCAGTGATAACAGTTGTGTTCCACTCAGTACATGGTTTTAAATTTATATTTATTTGTAGGTGGCTTTGAGGAATGAGGAGGGGCATAAAGATTTAGTTATTCAGAAAAGCAATAAAAACTTAGTTATTCAAAAGATATTGGGGAGATCTTACAGGAAGAGGTTTTATCCTTTATTGGAGGAATTGATACAGTACAAATGTAGGCAATCTTTTAATCTTTAATTCTGTATCGTAAGTAATACCTGATTTTATCAGAAAATATTGTGAAGAATAAGATATCAATACCTACTATAAGGGATATATTCTGGGCTTATGATTTCTTTTCTTTCTAATTGCTACTTATGTCTTCAGCTGTTCTACTGAAGCTGTTCGTTCTTTTCCAGGCTGCTTAAGGCTAGTACCTGCATGCCAGGACAGCTGCTACAGTCAGCAGGTTTCCCTAAGGCCAAATTGCTCTTTATACAGGAAGAGGGAGGTGAAAAAACCTGTTGACTGCTGCTAATCTTAAACCTTCTTTAAGGAGATGTGATTTCAGGCTGTCTCAAACACCTTCAGAACAGTAGCTTCTCCACCTGATTGGGATTTTGTAAAGAGTGATTTTTGGATATGGCCCTGAAAGAAATAACTCAGGTGGAATCTGGATGGTGCAAGAGCTGAGTTGGAAACTACTACTAAGAAAAAAGTGTTACGAGCACTTGGGATACCAAATGTCCCTTGTGTGGAGGTCAGGACTTGCCTATGGGCTTATGCCTCTGCTACTGTTTGTGTCCAAGGGAAAACCGCTTTCTTGACAGTTGAAAAACTAGTGGTTAACCTGTTTCCTGTTCTCCCTTGTGACTGTTCTTTGAAGGGCCTGATCTGCAAGACCTATTTTGATCACCTCCATAGCTTTCTGACTGTAGTTATTTAAACAATTAAGGTACTTTCTACATCCTCTCCCCCACCCCCAACATGCTCAGAAGTGATTTTTTTTTTTTATTGGTTATGTACTTGTTTAGTTGGATTCTCAGTTGAAGAGAGCTTGAACTCACAATTCACATAGAATGCTGGAACCAGTCATTTTTCTTTTTTCCCCACTAAAAGTGTGTTTCTGTGCTAAAAAGTGTTTAAAGTTAAGGCAGTAGAAGCCCTGTTCTGTCATTTAACTTCTGCTAGCATGGGATGGGAAAGCTTTGGGTTCCAGTCTTAGATCACTTTTCCCCCTTATACTTGGATATTCCCCTTGGATATCCAAGTACTGTGTAATAACAGCGTCTGTGTATAGAGAAGTGGTTCCTATCTTTACCTGTTCATCAACATTAACTACTAGGATCATATGTTTTAAGGAATGTATTACTTGTGCTGAGTTGAGACTTTGGTTTTGCGATCCTGTTTATACAGGCCAAGATAAAAGGATGGAGAGGTCATGCTGTTTACCCTCCTTGAAATTTTCATATACAAGTAATTAAAAAATATTACTGTGCAAAAAACAGGGAGCATTTCAGAATATTGTCCACGATTAATGTGAATTGAGGTGGGAATTATTTTTAATGCCCTTTTTCTTTTCTGTAGGTTGGCAGTCTTAAAAAAAAAAAGTTTGGATTGAAGAAACTTACATTCTCCTATGACTGGCTGACACCACATTTAGACAGCTTTGTTGCTAGTGAATATGCACGCATCCTGACTATATTTCTACATGACTGTGTGGGGCAATATTCGGAATGAAGCTTCAATCATGTCATCCACGGGCAATGGCACTGATATTGAAGAATTCTTGGTCAACATTAACTTGGGGCAGTATCTTCCTAACTTCAAAGAATATGGCTATAACATTGTGACAGATTGCGTGGGAATAAATGACAATGTGCTTCAGCAAATGGGAGTGTTGCCTACAGGGCACCGCAGAAGGATTCTTAAGCAATTAGACGCCACGCTTTCAAAAATGCAAGGAAACGCTCCTTTCTGTGAAAGTCTAAAATTCAAAGACCGGAAAGGTTTAGAAGAGAAGCAATATTCGTCCTCGGATCAGGAGTCTCCGATGAGTAACTCAAGTGTAGATGGGACTAGCTTAATACCTGCAGCACTGTCAGAACAACTTCTTAGTAAAGCTTACATTGGTACAGAAAAGTTTGAACTTGCAGAGCAAAACTTACTGGAGGCAGATGACGACAGCTTTACAGATCTGGATTTTTCCAGTTTATACCAGAATTCAGACAGCATACTAAAAGCTGTCAATCTAAGTGGAAGTATTAAGACGGATACTCAGCCAGATACATCACTGGAAGAAGCTGCTATATACCAAGCTGATGAGCATTTGGCTGACTGTTTGGCATTTCATGATCCTCCTTCTTCATTTGCTCATTCGTGTGAGACAAAGTACAATGAAAAACATCTGATGTTTGCACATGAGGATGATTTACCTGATGGTGATCCAAATTCTCCATTCTTTAAGTTTAAAGGAGAAATGATAGACAATGAGTTATATGATTCTTATATGCAAAACTGCATGAAAGTATTTCCAAGAGCAAGCCGGTCTTTTATATTAAGGCATCGACCTGTACCAGAAATTCCTGAATCAAGGTAAGTTCAAGCTTCATCAAGGTAATTGCTGTTTCTTTCCAATACAGAATCACTGTCATTGTAGAAGTTACGGTTTTGAGGTTTCTTGCATGGTTTTGTATCTCTTTTTTTGTATCTATTTTTTTGTGGATTTTTTTCATGTGTACTGTAAATACACTCAATCTGCTATGAAAGTTGCCAAATTGACTGAAGGAGGATTAAGCTTCAATGCAACTTAAAAGCACAAATGAAAGTATAAAGGGAAATTTTAGAACAGTCTTTCCTTAAAACCTCTCCAATCATCTCTGTGTCTACTTATTTTCAAAGAAAGGAAACTTTATTGCTTAAGATATAAACCTTGTGAAAAACTATATGAAGCATTTTTTTTAACTTAATCTGCGTGCTGTTAAGACGGGGAAGAATGGAAATAAACAAGTGTTGGAAAACCATGATTGAAAAATAACAGAACAAGCTCTTTAATCTATACCAAACCAAAAGATTGCTAATAATGTTAATTAGACCTTAGCTACAATGTTTCTGATGAAATTCTGATCCATCACAAGGAAATGGTGATTTCAGGAAGGCTGGAAATTCACCCTTAAGTATAAAGATCTGGTTTTGTGGTGAGGCAACAATTATTGTGAAACATGGGTATTCAGGTTTTATTTTAGTAACATTTAAGGTAATGCCTTTCAAGAGACACTGTTCTTAGAAAAGTTTATTATTTTATATACGTAAGAAAAAATATCTAGGAAGTTTTACACAACTGTGTATGTGAATGTAGGTTTATCTCAAAAGTGGGGCAGAACTTAGAAAGTCTGTTTTGCCTGTTTTGTGCACTGTATGGTGTAACCACCCTGTAAACAAAGCAGGGTGTATCTGATATGATTGTACGCATGGTCTTAACAAGATGATTGTGTGAGACTCTTAAGGCTTAGCCTTAAAGCACATGAAATTTTTATCTAAATATAAATATTTTTTGTTGTTTTAAATTGGATATTTTGGAGAGAAAAAAATCATGTTATATTGTGGCTCTGCAACAAGAACTCTCTTCAAGGTGGCTCTTAGATTAATTTCTTAACTAGTTGTTGTTTAATTGTTAAATTAGAGAATAAATGCAACCAGTTTGTCATATTAGGCGTTGGCTTTTGCTGTTGTTCTGATAATAGCAAAACCTTACCTTCTAATGATGCTTGTAGTATAAAAACATTTTTGAAGCATTCCAGTGGTTGAGGGAAGTGGAAAAAGAGAAAAAAAAAAAAAGATGATGTGGGAGGTTTTCAGTGTTTGTGGAATCCTTGTAAGGATTTCTGTGTAGCATTGGTGAGGTTAGTATTAGAGTCCAATACAGTTTGTTATGAAAATTTCATTGGAGAGTTTGAATGCACTTCAAAATATTCATGTGATGTGGGTGTGGATTTTTCTTCCTTCAAAATGATTGAGTTCATAATTTGAATTCACATGTTAGTGAGTAGCACTTATTGTCTTGAATAAGCATTAGTTGTTTGTAGCTTGTCTTGCACAAATACGGTGGAATGTAGAGGAAAAAGGTCTGATGTTAAACTTAACTCCAGGCCTATCTTAATAAAAGTAATATTGTTTGAATGTTAAAAATAGTAAGTGCTGAATGTGCAGGTGATTACAATAGTGCAGGCTGTGTAAGTGACTAATATCTCCTCAAAGATTAATTTGTGCTATTTTTGGTTCTATTAACCATAAGCTTTTACTCATCATGCTGGTTTAGTGTCTTAAATGGAGAAGAAAAACTCATGCAAAGGCGTATTCAAAGTTTTGTCGGTGTAGTCATTTCCAAATCATTAGGTTGCACTTTTTAGTCTTTTTTTTTTTTTTAACCCACCAGCTATGCCTGTAAGGGACGTGCCTGAGAATGTTTTGTATTTATCTTGTCTTTTTCATCTGCATATCTCAGCAGTTAGAAAGATCATTAGCCAGTTTATACATGCCCTAAATGCAAAGTTTTCCCAGTGTTTATAAGTGTCTTTCAGATGACTGAAAGAAGTCAATAATAAATGTTGTAATACAAAGGAGAGAGAAAGATTCTTTGTAACAATTAAGAGATTTTTTTTGTGTGCCTTTAAAAAATGTTTCATCAAGGCCTTCTAAATCACCAAAACATTGTGCTTATTGAAACAATGTAAAGCTACTCTTCAATGAATATGTTTACACTTCCGTAAAGTGATTATCCATACTTTATATTATAGAACTATTTCTGCTGAGCTGAAATGGGAAACTCATCCTAAAAGATAACAATAACTAGCTACTAAAAAGCACTCTTAATGTATTTTGAGAAACAATCATCCAGTAGAGAGAATATGCTATATTTGTAATCTTCCCACCATTGAAGTAAATCCTCCAAATCCCAATTAGTGATTGATATGTGACTGGGTCACTAACTTCACTACCCACCGTTTTGATTTTTGAGCTCCAGCTTATTGTCTTCATCTTTATGCTTCAGTTATAACAATATGGAGATCCTGAAAGAAAAGTAGCAGTTTGAGGAAGATCAAGGATAAACCAGAACTTCAAAACAGAACTTAAACTTCACAGAAACATTCTCCATAACCTTACCGGGTATTTTTTTGAGGCGAAGAATTAATACAGAACTTCAAAATGGCAGCTTGCAGCATCTTTACCCTCAGGAAATGTCTTTTCTGTCTTACAGAATTGCATAGACAAATGTATTCCACTGATTTTTATTGATAGGTGCTGGTTTCACCTTTATTACATTGTGTGAAGGCTTTTCCATAGCAGCTGAAATCTTCTGGGAAACTCTAAATTTCCTTCTAGTTCGTTCATGGATATTAGTCATTAAATTTTTATGCAAGGGAGTGCTTTTCTCATGATCTCCTATGTGCCTTCTGGCACAAAAAGTTCTTATGGTGCATCTCCTTGTGCACCTTAGTAGTGCTGTGACCATGTCACTATTAATTACTAATAATGTGTTTGCCTCTCTTGCAATTCCCTGTCTCACTTGTAACAAAACACACTGTCAGCTGGTAAGACACATTAGCATTTTAGCAGTTGGAAATAGTTTGGTTTGCTTTCTTCTTTAATGTATATGTGGCATCACTGTAGTACTGAGGGGTGCAGGATTAAAAATAAGGAAAGTTACACAGTGGTCTTGATAATGGGGTTATTGTGCAGATTTCACTAGTGGTTTTGGTTGATCAGCGTTGAAGTGAGGTGTAGTTAATGCTAGATCCTTGTCAGCTAGACTTTTCCTTTCTATTTCCTTTCCTAGAGCTCTGTAACATTGAGCTCTCTGTTGATACTGCATTTGTCAAGATCACTCTAAAGATATTTAAAAACACTGAAATTGTTAAGGGGATTGCAGATAATCTTCTAAAACTGAAATAATCTTCATCCAAAACATCTTTTATTAGACAGAGCCATCAGCCTTTCTGAGACCCTGCGTTCTGTATTTAAGTGAGAAGTCTTAAATTTTTAATACGGTTCCTCAGTCATGCTGTGGAACTGAACAAATGATTAAACACTGTGGATTGGAGGTTTCTTGGTCTCTCTTGATACTTTTGGTCTATGGGAATTCTTCCATACAAGCATGAGTGAAAAACTGAGGCTTTTGTAACACAAAATAATGAAAGTAATGCAGTGAATGGAGCTAACCACTGGCATGCCTTTACCTCAAGGTAAAAGTAAGAATAGAGATAGTTTGAGAGGCTTTAGATGCTTTGGATCATGTCATTTACTAGTCAGTCTTAGGTGAAATAACTACTGTTGCATCATTCAGAGTAGCAATCTGTTCAAAGAAAAAGCTTAAGGAGGTTTACAACATGGTAAACCTGTTTGTTATGTAGAATGCTACACAGAAAATTTCAGGCTGATGAACTCTATATACTTTGAAATTTTTTCATATCCCCGACTTTTACTTGTGTTGTTCAGTAGTGGGATTGCTGTGATTCTTTCTTAATAGGAAGAAATAGACCAAAACGAATTCTGGAAAATGTGCTACATTTGGAGGAAAATATAAACAAATAAAATAGATCATGGTGCTTGGCCTGAGCAGGCACTAATCATTTCCTGCAACTGACAGATCCTGTGGTTGAAACTTCTTGCTTGGTGCTGATAACTCTTTAGACTCCATTTCTTAACATGTGAGTGGTCAAGATTGCTACTGAGGTGCCCAGTCAGGTGCTGCTACGTCTCTGTACTCTCTGTTTTGTCACACAAAACAAATTTTTAGGAGAGAGAACCTCCTCCCTTGTTTTTCTGATGATCAAACATCACCTGTAATTTACTTCTGCAAGCAGTGTATGAACCCCAAAGCTCTAACTCAGCCTGGTAGAGCGCTTTTGATGTGTTTGCATTATGGGAGGGTTAGGTCTTGATAGAAAAAAAAGTTTTGAATGAGTTTGAAAACAAAAGCTTTATTCATTTAGAACACTCAGCAGATGAATGCCAGTAAAGGCTTTGAAACACTGACCTCTCTCCCTCCCTTTATTTGGGAGGTGACAGAAGTATGTTAAATAAAACAGCTCAGCTCAGCCCAGTGTGAAGGTCTTTCCAGTCTCAGCTTTTAGCAAGACCTGTTGCCTCATCACACCCTTTCATCCTGTTTATGCGTAGGAAAGGGTGGTGGGCCAGAGCATGCAGCCTGAGCCGCATCTGGTACCTCTTAATATATGAAAGTAGCGGGTCTTAATTGCCATGGTTGTAACAAAGTGATAATTTCACTAAAATCATTATATTTTTGTAAAATTGTCACAGTTTGTGATAGGCAGGCTACTTGTACTAACATTCCTTTAAAGAGCAAAATAAAGATGATTGTTAATCTGAAGAGGTATTAAATTTTGGAAATGGTTAAGGAAAGTCATAGATTGGTGTAGATACAAGATTTTTTTTCAATATTATTTGGCCCCAGAGAAGTCTTCAGTATTTTTGTCTTTTAATCCAGGTATTCAATTTCTGCGGTAGCTAGCTAACAGTTCTAGTCTATTTAGCATTGTCAAATTACTATAATTTTACAGCCTGCACTGTGTGTTGTTTGTTATATGTTGAAGCAGACATTAGAAGTAGACTTGTTTCACTTACATCTTGAGATAGTTTTTGCTTTTCATAAATTAGAACTTTGTTTTCCAAAACTGTTTTATTTTTGATTGCTGGAAAAAAGAATATAGTTGGTTTATTAGCAGATTTTCTTGCTTTGTATACTTTCATTTAGGTACATAATCAAAAAAGAATACACAAGTCTTGAAAAATACAGGAATTAAAAAAAATGCAGGTCTTTATAAACTGATTTGGTATTTTTCATTTCCTGATGAACTTACCTTCACTCATTGCTATTACTACTACCCACTTTTAAATCCATCCACCCAGAAACTAAGCCAATGACTCACCCTTTACATAAGGAAGAAAATCATCATTCTAAACAGCTTTGACTCAAAGAGCTTTTATCTGTATCACTAATTTATTTTAATGCTATTAATACCCTTAAAAAAAGCCCAACCTAACAGCAAGAAATCTGTGTTAAAAAAGTTAGTTTTGGGGTTTTTTTGTAAGCATACCAGGTTTTTTAAAATTAGGTTAGTACAAATGCATGAAGTTAGTTTGCTAATGTAGCTTCAAAAGGTGAACTACATCAATTTTAGTGAAATATATGAAGAAACACAGGCTTTTAAAGTATGTGCTGTGTAATTTTTTAATTGTAACTCTGGAGAGTAAACAGTTATGTATGTGAGCTAGGCCGTGATCTAACTTCACAGGCCAAATTCACCCTGTGTTTTCCAAAACCAGGGTTTTACAAAATATCATTGAGGAACTTGATTGATATAACCTGAATAACATTTGAAATGTCAAGTTACTTTATCAGATGTGGCTTCTGTTTTGAATTTAATCTAGCAATTTGTTTAGGCATGGATTAAAAATGATATGAAACAGTAGTTCATAAATGTATGCCTTCTGTCATAGAGAAACATCATCCTGTAATATGGAGTAATTTAACTTGGATCATGGGACAGTATTCTAGAGTTTTGAGTATAGCTGATCTTAAAAGAATAAAATTTCTCAATATGTCAAGTGAGGAAAAAAAACCCCAGGAATATTGATATTTTTGGTAAAACCTACTTGTCTTTTGCTTTGGAGGATAGAGGACCTGCAAACTGTTAGAAAAACTTCAAAGATCTTGTACAGCATTTATCAGTCATTGACTGTTCTATGAAGATGCAAGAGGAGCAGTATCATGGTTACTTCAAGCAGAGGAAATGAAATTGAGAGGAAGAAGTACTAGAATATTCATGTTAACAGGGGAAATCAGAGCTTGGCTGGAAACAGCCCTGATACAGGCTGCTAGAGTAGTGAAGATGGGTTAGAAATGTACTGATTCAGGCATATTTGTTCCTGTGGTGGTGTTCTAAAGCTGCTGTGTCAGCCTGAAATCTCAATAAAAATTAAAAAAAGAGGGATCTTTAGCAACATGCATTCCACTATACATAAAGTTGCTGAAATACTTATGGGCCAGCATGGCACCAATAATAAAATACTTCCTAGGTTGTGTATGTGGATACATTCTTAACTGTCTACAGTGATGGACAAGAGGCAGTTGCAATGCAATTTCGGTTCTATCTAATACTGCAAAATTTCAGGGAAAAAATTCACTTTAGGAAATCAAAACTTTACAGTATTTTTTTCATTGCTTGAGAGCATGTTTTGTCTGGATTACCATGCCTAGGCTCCCTTTGAGCTTAACGTTAAATTTGACTTTAATAATATATACTTTTTAAAATATAGTCATTGGTAATCAGGGTGAAGGAGAAGGGACAGTAAGGGATGGGGAAGGAGTGGTGGATCTTCCTGCTTCTTAGCAATCTAAATGTATCATAAGGTCAATTCAGAATAAACAAAAAACCCCTAAAATCGAGATGTGTGCTAGGATCACAGAAGTATTCATTGTCATAATGGGAGGAAAACGCATTGTTGGGTGACTTAAATTAAATCAGAAATTTTCCCAAGGCTAAACTTGACTATTTTGATATTGGTTTATAAATTTAGTAGTTTAACTGCATAAGGCATTTTTTCTGCTTTCTGGGAAATTTTACTTAATGTTTTAATTTTGTGCTTTGTTTTTTTTTTTTTCCAAGTTCCCTTCAGAAAAGAAGAAATGTGGATCTTGTAAATATTTCTTTGACTGGGAGTGAAATTTCACAGAACAGTGAGTTAAGCACACTGATATTTACATCTTGAATACTGAGGAAAAACAAAACTAAGACCAGAGTGGTGTAAAATGAGTATTGGCTTATTTTAAGAAATATTTGCATCTGGAAGGTCTGGAAAAAGTGATGTATGTAATAGCAGAGCATTTAACCACTTCTGCATTTTAGTTTTTGGTTATGAACTAAATGAAAATTAGCAAATCCAATCTTTAAACCTCATTAATTTTAATATACTTTCTTAGACTATAGTATTTTGGATTTCTGTTTTTCAAGATTAGATCCAGATTTTTAAAGTAGAGTTAGCTTTTTCTTGAAAATTACATAAGGAACATATTCCTGACTAGTTCTGCTTAATTTGTTAGTGCTCATAGCTTCAGGAAATAACAGGAAATGAATTGTATTAAAAAGTTTACTGAAGAGTTTAGAAGTCTTGTGCAGTCAGTTGTAAACAAAAGTTCTTTCATGTTCTAGAGGCATGTCTTGTTTGAAGTTATGTATATTGATTTTGGGCAAATACTTGATGACAAATGAAGATGGTGCACAAATGGGTTTTTGTGTGCTGGTTTGTTTTTTTTTAAAGCCATAATAAAGGTCATTATGGAAATACTGCTCCTAAGAGTATGTAACAATGGATCAGTTTTTCTAACTTGATGCAAGGTAGGAAAGAAGAAAATACCTGTATGTGAGTTATATCCAAATTATATAGTAATAGTTGTAGTCTGTGAGTGGGACACAATGTATATGGAGTTCAGATAGAAATGAGAAATTGTTTCTTGGCCTTCAAATATTTTTTTTTCTGAAAAGGATGGAGAAATAACAAGCAGAAAAGTCTGTGTCCCTTATTGACTTTATTAGTACTTTACTAAAGCATTCCACTGTATAATTCTGTTTGTTTATTTTTCTTTAAGAAACTGTCACAGAAGAAAACCCTCCCATCATCTCTCCATACGGGGAAACCTTTATTTGTGACAACCCTAAAGATGCTAAAGTAAGTGGAGAAGTCTGGAGATAAATGGCCTATCTTCACTTCAACCTTCATGTTATGTGTTTTATATTGCTCTCAATTCTTTTTTCCTTTGCTTTTTCAGTTCCCGGTACCTTTTCTGCCTTTTTAGGTACATGCGAAAGTGTAAATATTTGTAGACTAGTGACTTTTCTTATTCTTGTGATAAACTTTTGCTGCTCTGTAGTAATAGGAAGCTGTGGTGTGTGTTGGTTGTAGGTTTTTTTTTCTGAGTTGTCTGAGGGGTGTGGTTAAACAACATAGGACAGAAAGTGTCTTTTTTTTTTTTAAGGCCCAGAGCAGCCGTATCTAATGCAAAACACTCAATTACAAGCAGTCCCAGACTACCCTGATGTTTTTCTTTTACTCTTTTATGTACAGTGGTACATGTATAATACTTTGTGCCTAAGTGAGTTGAAGTGGTGGATAACCATTAGTATTACCTAAGAAAGGTAAAATTGTTTTTCCTCTCTTCTGGTAATTGGAGTTCAAGACTGGGCATCTCTAGACAGGCTTGTATATATCCTATGAAAGCAGCTTATGTGTTAGCTTAGATGGTCTAATGGTCGTTTTTCGCCATGTCCTTTTTTAATTCCTGTGTATGAAAGTTCTCAGGACTTCTGTTATTTTTCATGTGTACCCAGAAAGTCACTTTTGTGGTAGTATTCTCTGAAGTGAATATTTTTGTTGGGGTCACTAATTGATGGTGTGAATGCGGTAGATGGCATGTGTACAGACTTCTGAATCGTGGAGAACTGGGAGGTGGTAAATTAATTTAGCGAGTTCCATGAATCCCAGCTCCTGCTGCTGCCTCATGAGGACGTAAACCAGAAAATGTTGACTCTGTGATTGCTTGTACTTATCCCATCTGATCTCAAGCCACAGAGTTAGAGAAAACAGTAAATTTTCTTGGTTTCTGTATTGTTCTTCCCTGTAATGCTTTGCATTTTAAACTATTGTAAAGTATTGCCTAACATGAAAGCTACTCAAACAGATGCCTGGGATTTTTTTTCCCCATTTTTTTATTGGAAATAAAGGGTTCAATTTTCATCTTCTAATGGGGTGGCTTTAGAAGCATAATGATCTTTAATTGTGCTGTGTAGTTTCTTTTCATCAGAAATATATTGTGCTTTTTTTGTTGACTTTTTAAGGAGGTACGCATAAATTCATGTCATGTTTCCTCGTTCTTGTTATCTGCACACAAAGGTGACTTTGAGCTTTCGTTTTATTTTCTTGTGTACAGTGTCATGTCTGTGCCAGTTATTATTGTCATCTGTGCCAATCTCTTTGAAAATTCAAAACTTAACTTTGTCATTAGTTCAATGGCATAAGCAGGTTTTTCTAGAAAAACTTTCCTAGCATTCTTGTTACTTCTCAGCATTATTCTCTACATTTCACTGCAATGGTTGGCTATAAAAAGGCATACCCAGGAAGGTTGTCAGCAATCTTTCTTATCTTACAAAGGCAACAAATAGAAAAATACCATGGAATTAAACTAGATTAACTGCTTGAAATAAAGTTACTATTTCTGCTGGTTGTAGAATCATGATTAATGCAGTATATTCTAACATGCTTTCTCTGATTTGAAGATTTAAATTTTAATTATCAGTTTCATGTAAGTGAGCAGTTTGAGTTTTGTTTATCACATGCTTGTTAGAAACTTCATAGTTATTTTTAGTTCCATTAGAACCTAATTGCAGACAAAGGTCATAAAGAAGAACCATAAAACAAAAGTCCTGAGGTACAGTTCACTTTCAGATATTTTTCAGTAGGTTTCAAGTATCCTAGGAGCAAAATGTACATTTAGATAACACTGTAAAGCATCTGGGATTTTAGGGCTTGTAACTGCTTCATTTTGAAAGATAACCTCACGTGAGAATATGGTTTGTCTGTATACAAGAAAATGTTGCAGATATTAACACTGACTGAAATTTGTTCTAAGGACTTAGAAGTTGGCCATTACTCTTCCTCCTGTTTCACTGGTGTAAAGAAAGACTTCTCTAGGCTTTTATAAAGGGAATGTCTCTAGAAATAAGTAACGAGTCACTACAGACTGAAGGTAAGTGAGCATGAGAGAACAGGGAATTAAGGTTATAAAGAAAATATGCCTTTGACTTGGGTAAGGAAGAAAGACAATGAGAAGCAGAAACCTCTAAAGGGCAACCTGAAGAAGGAACATTTTTTTTTTTTAATATTGATTTAAAAATAACACAAAAATCCAAATGTTTTAGAGCTGATTTATTATTGTATCCAACTGAAGAGTCAAGTATATTAGAATTCCTTCACACAAAGACTGAATTCTTATGAGTTCAGGCCTCTAGAGTGAAGTATAGGCTTTATTTCTTGCTGTAGACCGTCAGGCTAAATTAAACATACATATTGAATTCAGTAAACTGTGTGAGCTCTTAAGCATTGTGATACTGTGCAATCCTGGCCAGGTTGCAAATCTGACCACTGTAAAATAAGAACCCTTAATATTTTAAAAGGAGGAATTTATCTTTATGGATCTGTTATAAAATTGTATTGCCAAACCATGATTCAGGATTCAGCTTGAGGAGAATTGTGTGACATTAGCTTTAATAGAAGACTAAGGTAGTATCTCTTAAGGAAGATGCCTGCCCTGAGTGGCATTGGGTCTTTGTTTAATGTAGCGTCAGTCCCAATATTCTTCATGAAATCTGTGTTTTAGCATTCAGGTTTCCTGACTTGCTGCTGTGATCAGCAAGACTATCTGTTAGAAAAAGCTAAAACCAAAAATGTATCTTAATTACTTCCTGATTGAAAGTAGAGGGTGTTTATACAAGGCTGCAAGTAGGCAGTTTCATCTGTCTGGGATCCAGAAGCCAGATTTATTCCTTAAGGCTAGGTGCTTCCTCTGCATAAGAACAGTACCTATTTAGAGGCAGTTTCTGTGTAATATATATAGCTATCTTTTAAGAAATGCTTGTCTGCAGGAGAAAATGCTGCTGCAGACTACTTTTGTATAGTAAGTCGGAGATTTGCAGGAGGTGGGAGATGGGAGTCTTGTCTTGCAGAGTAATTCTGTAAATGATACATTGGAAATCTTGAGGTATAATTTGGGTGAATTAAGTGTCTTTGTGAGCAAACAGAACTCCCTGTCCTCACAACCTGTCTTCATTTGTGAACTTCTACATTTTAAAGTCTACTGGCAATAGAAATGCATTTCTTGATTATTGCTTGGAAGTTGTTGGGCTCCCCAAATTCCCTTGCCCAAATGCTGAAGATTGCAGAGTGGGCTCAAGCAGGATGTAAGTGTTACAGTAATGGTCTGTAATTTAGAGGAAGAGGTACTACCACATAGCTTCAGTGGGTATGGTTTACATTTGCATCCTGATAAACAAAGGAAGATAAAAGATAATGACCATTTTTACTCTGAACATGCATCCTGGGCAATGATATTGGCCTCTTGACAGTCATGTAAGTGGGACATTACCATTTCCCCTCCTTTTGTGATGTTCTAGTCAGTCCAAGCATTTGATAAGCAATGGAGACGTTGCTTTTGAGTTTTCTGTTTAGTTTGTTTGCAAGGTGTATGGATGTTTAGTGGTGTGTCTTTTGTAATTCTGGTGTGTGGTGTGTTGGTTTTGGGGTTTTTTTTGTTTTTTTTGGGTAAAGTCTAATTTTTGGTGCTACAACATAGTTAAGTGTGTGTGTGATGGTGGTGGTTGATTTCTGGTAGTGTTTTTTTTTTTTTCCAAAATAGATCTGTCTGGCAAAGGAAGGCAGACTGTTCACCTAGGTTTATCCTAGCAGCAACCTGTGTTTTCTGCAATTTTTGCTGCAGTAAACATGAACTAAGCTTTGGGCTATGTGCTTTTTTTAAGCTTTCCTTTTCATGTTGCTAAGGTACAGTCCTCAAGTACAAGATGGGATACTGCTGCTCAGAAAACAAGTGGCAACTGTTGTGAAAGCTTATCCACATTTTTTCTGCCACCCTTCAGCTTCATGACATACCCATCAAAGCTTAAATGAGTAAATTAAAATGCTTCCATCAGAAAGCACGAAGATGTTCATTTTAGTTTTATTTTTAAAGAAAGAAGGATGAGTATTGAGAAGCTTAGTAATGCAATATGATTGTCAGATCAAGTTTAGAAGTGTGAAATGTAATCAACAGTGTTAACCTTGACATTTGTACACTGCAAGCAGTTTGTGATTAAAGGTTTCTAAACAAACATTAATAACTCTGCCTTTTAGGAGGAAGAGCTTGGCAAGAAAATACGAGATATATTTGATGTGTCTGAGTTGAGTGTTACTGTAGGAATTTGAATTTACCAGCATTTTATCTTTGGTGTACTGTGAATGCTGTACATTTCATTCAGAGAAGATGTATTGATAGGGAAGATAGGCTAGCAGTGGCAAATAATAAATGGTATACTTCACCTACATGCAAATTTCAGGGTACAAACAATATTCAGTTGTGCTTCAAGAAAAATCAGGCACTGATATTTCTATGCATTGAATTTCTTTATCTAATTTCGTATCAGGTGTTTCTGACTATGCTTAAATGTTCTGAGTATTATTTAAAATGGAAATATTGAATATAACATTTCTTAATACTTTTAAAAACATGATCTTTCAAACGCATGTTTGAAAACATGGCGAAGTAACTGCTAGTTAGGCTGTTCTTTGTGTGACTTATGTCTACAGGAATTTAAACGTCATTCACTACTTCAGAACAAATGTTGGTTACAATCTATCTCTTTTCTAGGAACTTCATGGAAATGAATTCCTGGCATGTGAAAATAAATTGGATCTAGGAATGAATGAAGAATATTCTTACAAGAATCTATGGTATTAAATAAGACTTAGAAAAATAAAATAGAAAAATTAAAAATGTGCTGAGGCAAGTTATTTACTGATATCACAAGTAGATCTCTACCTCTGAAGGCACAACTGTGACTATTAATTTTTTGTCTCCTATTTGAGCCTTTACCCCATGCTATAGAAAATAAAGTTTGGCTCTGTGGCTATCCCAAGACTGCCAAACCCAGGTTTCAGAATCATTTATAGATTGAAGATGTCCCTCTCTTCCCACATCAGAACAAGGAAGACAAGTTTGTTTTGTATATCTCCTAGCTAACTATGTCTGACTACTTTTATACTCATAGAATCTTTTAGGTTGGTAATGACCTTTAAGATCAAGTCCAACTGCTGACCTAACACAAAGTTCACCACTAAACTGTGTCCCTAAGAGCCTCATCTACACATCTCAAATACCCTCAGGGATAGTGACTCAACCACCTGCCTGGGCAGCCTATTCCAATGTCTGACAGCCCTTTCAGTGAAGAAGCTTTTCCTAATATCCAATCTAAACCTACCCTGTTGCAACTTGAGGACATTTCCTCTTGTCCTGTACTTTATCTCCTCATAAAAAAACAACCAACCAAAGAAAAAAAACAAAACTAAAACCCATTCTCTATTCCTGTCATGAGGTGGTCGCTTGTGATTCGATGAAACTGGAGCTAATGTGCTCCTTAGCTCTCCTGTCTGTACCTGGCTCTTATTGGGGTGGGAGAGGGAAGAGAAAGGTGATACTACAAGTCCTTCAAAATATTCAAATGATTGAAGCTAGTTTTCTGGTGGAGGAGAATTCATTTGAAATTTCTGCTCAGGCTTCTAAAGGAATCAGTGTTACTTTGCTACCAGTTCTGTTGAATGGAGAAAGTAAGATTCAGTATAGTCATAGTTACAAGATACATTGTGTTTAGCATGTTTTTGGTTATCACAATGGTCAAACAAGTTATAAACATACTTATGATATCTTACCAATATTTGTTGTAACTAGTAATTTCACATATTTGTGCATTGTAGCAATACATCAAGAGTAAAATGCTTTTTCTTTTTAGTTCCTGTAATAATCCAGAAGAGAAGACAAAGGAATTTGTGAAAAATGAATTCCTGTCTCAGGAAAACAAATCATTAGGACCAGAAGAATCTCAAAGTGAATCTGTATATTCTGTTGTGGAACAATGTTCTTTGCCTTTAAAGAAAAAGAAAAATAAAGCCAAAACACACTCAGCATCTTGTAGCAAGATACAAAGTGGAGATTCAGATCGCTTGGTCAGGGAACAAATGCATTTTTGGCAATTTGATGGAGACCAAACTTCAACTGCAAATGAATCAATAACACCATATGCTTGTTTTTATGGACCATCAGTAAAGAAGATTAAATCAGGATGGCTGGATAAATTATCCCCTCAAGGGTATGGTATTTGCAATGGTTATTGTATAATTGTGAAGAAGTATGTTTGCATGAGAGACGTTACGTTTTTATTTGGTCACTTCTTACTATTTGTGGTGGAAGAGGGAACTGTTAATTGTTTCAAGTATTTCATTTGCATTTTTGGATAGTCATTGTTTACTTTTGCTAAAGAATCAAGGAGTAATTTTAAGTAAAATCAAAAGACTTATTCCAGTACAATATGCATTTGCACATCTTTGCAGAATTGTTAGTGTATTGGCTTCTCAAGAGAGCTGCAGTTACCTTTAACTTTTTTTTTTTATTTCACTTACAGGAGTCTTGCTTTTCTCAAAAAAAAAACTTTGGGGAGTAAGCTAATAGGTTGATAAAAAGTATAGATCTTGATTGCAGTTGACTGTCTTGTGATATTCAAAGGCACAGAGTTGTGAACAAAGCGTGAAGGCTTTCTATAAAGTGCTCTGTGAGAATATACTATTTGAAAAAGATAATGAGTTAACTACAAAATTAGTACTGGTTAGGACTGAGTAGAACAGTTTCAGGGTCATTAGCATTGATTCAGTGATATTTCTTGCCTAAATTTCAAGGACTTTTTCTTAAGCATGTTTTAGTGAATGTTACACTTTTTGGTTCTCTGAAAAATAGTATTGTAGGAAAAATACTTGAATACTTAACAAAAGCAACCAAAGAAAAAAACAAATGATTTTCTTCATCCTTTCAATCACTGTCATATTTTATGTCCCTGTAAAGTGTATGTTTCTTTCTGTTCTACCCTACCTGCCCCCTTCTTTTTATAGAGCTCCCATTTTCACCTGGGATTTTCTCTCCTCAGGGGAATGAATGTATACTGTTTTCTTAAATTGCTACAAATCATGCATTTAAAGCACAGCTATTCTTTAGTTAACTCCCTATAAATTGTAAAGCCATTCAGTTTACTCACATGTGGTACTTAGGTTCGCTTTTTCTTCCCTGCATCATCCTGAAGTTTATTGACATTTTAATGGAAAATAGATTTTACATTGGCCTTTCCAAATGATGATTTATTGTAGTCATATAATACAAGTTAATTAGGACAGAGCTGCTATTTGATTAAAATTTTGATAAACTATTACAGTCTACTAATCCTAAAGCAGAGCACTTATTTAGCAGGAAAGGAAATAATGTTGGGAAAAGAGATGTTAGATTGGAGTCTTTTTCTTGCTTAATTAACTTGTTAACTAGATTTTAGAACTGAAACTTTTATAGATGATAACTAATATGTCAACATTTTTAATGAGCATGACAAACTACTCCAGGTTCATGTAAAAATAATATTTTTAGGAGGTCCTTATAAAGCATGAGTTAACAGCAATAGTAAAAATCAAATGAGCTGCTCATTAGTGATGCCCAGTTGAGAACAGAGATTGAAAATGAAATTTTATGTTGTACTTGTTGAGTGATTTGGTGTGACCGCTAATTATTCATTGGCCAGGGATGAGTGTGTTTGGGAGATGTTGTTGACTGGAGACACCATAGCCTATAAACAGAGATGTCCTCCTCAAAAAACATGGCAATGAGATGGTAATTTTAGGTTCTTGGCTTTCCTTTTTGGAAAGTCTCTTACAGAGTTTGTAACACTTAAAGGTATGCTCTGTGTTCAGAATGTTCCTTTGCCTACTATAAAAATAGTCTCTTCTCATCTTTGTTAGTTTCAAGCAAAATTGCATTATTGAATGTTCTTACTCTGTCACTTCAGATGTGTGATACAGGGAACATGAGGAGAAAATGGAGAGAAAGGAAATTGATTAAAAACATGAAGACACTGACTTATAAGAAGTCCAGCAATACTGCACTTCTTGGTTCCAGATATTGTTATTATATTGGAAATAAGCATTTTCCTTTTGAAAACAATATGATGGGGATAAGATTTATTTTAATTTTAAAAATGATTAGGTCCAAACACAGGAAGCTAAACATGATTTGACCTTTCTATAATGTGTGCTTGAGACATTCTTAAAAGCCAGTATTGTGTTTATAACTTTAATTGTATTGATTTTTGATTCACAGCAAATGTGTGTTTCAGAAGCGCTGGGTTAAGTTCGATGGAGACAGCATTTCTTATTACAATAATGAGAAGGTAAGTGACATGTTTTGCATTTTGACCTATATATAACCATCTGTCTAATACACACATTACCATGAAGAAATTCAGAAGTAATTACAATTGAATATTCATCTTAAATTTATTTTTAATTGCGAAATACTAGGATTATGATGTTACTCAATATTTTAAGGTGTCCTTGAGGTCTTCATGTGTTTTTCATCCTCTTGTTTTTATAAGGGCTTGTGTTCCTGATATTTTTGAGTAGATCTCATCAGAACCTCCTTCTTTATTGAAAGAGTGACCTTGCTGCCTTCTCCAGAACAGAATCATGCAAAACACATTAAAGAGATCCAAGATTATTTTGATGGTGGTCGCAAAATGTTTTTTCATGGGAACCCAGCATGCTGGAGGTTGAGAGAGAAATTAAATATGGCATGGAAGACCTTTAAAAATCAACTCTTCCTCCCCCTCCCCATTTGTTCACTCTTTAGTTAAAAATGTCTCTTTCCTTTTTCTTTCTAGGAATAATGACATATTGTTGGACTAGGTTATTTTTGTTTGAATGGGTCTCTTTAAAATAGCACTGCGATGTCAGTAGCTGTTCTTTCTTTCTGTATGCAAGTATTGAAGCTTACCAAAACATTTGCAGACTCATGAGTTGCTTTGATTAAAATAATTCACTTCTGATATGTGATTAAAAAAATGGATTTGTGAATCAGGGTTTTCAACAAAATGTCTATTCCTTTTGTGAAATTGAGGTTTAAAAAAGACATTTGACCTTTTGATACTACTTTATCACAACAGAAACTACATTGTGGCCTTTTTTTTTGAGACCTTTCTTTAAACATGCCTCATTTTATTTTTTTAAAGATTTCTTTCTTTTTTTTGTGTGTGGTTTGTGTGGTGGGTGTTGTGTTTTTTTTTTCCTTTCTCTGTTAATACACTTTAGATCACTACAAAATTCTTTTTCTTTTGCTCTGTGATTAATTTCTCCTCTTGGAAGTAGTTAAGAACTTACAATCATCTATCACTTCTGAGTTTATGATACATGTTTTGTGGAGGTGAGGTTATATGCACATGTTTTATTTGAAATGCTGGAAAACATTACCCATTGAAGATGCATATTAAATTAGGAACCAAATATAATTTCTGGTAAAAGTTCCCTAGCAGTATGCTTGGTGCTGGTGATCGATAATAGTCCTATAGATGCTGTACAATATGTACACTCTTAGCCTTATTTTAGCAGATTATGAGGGAGGTAGAACTGAAGTAGAAAAAGACTATTTATTTCCTGAGGGGCCAGAGAAAATAAGAACAAGCTCAAAAAATTATTTAAATTATCTTTATGCCTGCTGATTAGGAACGTGAAACAGTCTCATTTTACTTGCTTACTGTACTTCACTTGCAGTAGAAGACATGATTTTGTAGATGAGGGGAACACTAGAATAACGTTTAGATTCTGCTCAGGGAAATACTTAGTATGTCACACAATACATAGAAAGCTACCAACTCTGTATTCTCTATTTAGAAGGTCTTGGTGATAGGTTAGACTGTCAGGAGCTAGCAGAAGGCTTGGTCTCAAGTCTTGTTGTCTCACTTTTCCAGGAATCTGAGTACAAAACCTCAATCCTGGGATTGAAAGTGACACTGCTTGGTCTGTGTGTCTATACAGTTTGGCCAAATCTGTGTGGCTGACTTGTTAACTTGATGAATCACATATACTAAGAACTTTGTGTCTGAGAACTACGAGGCCTGAAGCCAATTCTTGGAAGTGCGCATTTGGTGAAACTCTTGCAGGTAGAAGGAAAACAAAGTTGGCTACCAATAGTTCTTAGTGCACAGTGGAATTATGTTGGATGAGCAGTTGGTGTGACTGGGGAATGTGAGTTTTTGGTACAGCGTTCTCTGCTGAATCACTACTCCCACACCCTTGAGAGTATTCATATTGCCTGCTAGATGGGTACCAGCATGTTGCTTATACGTTTTTACCTTGACATTGTAAGCAACTATTTGCAGACCCATCAAGACCTGCATGCAGCTCACAGCTGGTTCTGGTAAGACAGGGATAGTTACACAGTTCATTGCAGGACAGTGGGTCCTTCCTCCTAGTTACATAGCGCTATATATATATTTTTAATTGAGGAAGTTGTTGTTTTAACTTTAGATCCTAATGGCAAGTTCTGTCTGTTCTAATGTGTGTTTGTCCAAGGACATTCTTACAAAGACAAGCATGTTACAAATGATTTGTTGTACTTTTGGTTTCCCATATCAATTAAAAGTAGTTCTCAAAAAGAAACCAATCCATACTTGGATATTTTTCTGATTTATTACAAGCAGAGAAGGGTCGGCTCAGTGGGATGAAACTGTCTATTTTACCCAGAAGAACTACCAATATTAAATAGCTGTATTTGTCATTCAAATCAGATACTTGGGAGGAGTGAGGTTGTGAAGGGGAAGTGTGCTACATGGCTAATGAAGAGTGAAACAAATGGAGGTTGGGGAGGGAAGACACACAGGGTGGTATTCCTGAAAATGTCTACTTAGCCCACCTAAATGCTTCTCTGAATGGTTTAAATTTCAACTTTCTAAAAATTTCTTTAACCTTGATCTAGTTCTGTGTCAACTTCTAATTGATTGACCACTTGGAGCGAGTCCAGTGGAGGGCCACAAAGATGCTCAGAGGGCTGGAGCACCTCTCCTATGATGAAAGGCTGCAAGAATTGGGCTTGTTCAGCCTGGAGAAGGGAAGGCTCCGAGGAGACCTCATTGCAGCTTTCCAGTACCTGAAGGGGCTACAAGGGTACTGGGAGAGGACTTTTTACAAGAGCCTGTAGTGACAGGACCAGGGGTAACGGGTTTAAATTGAAATCAGGGAGGTTTAGATTAGATATCAGGAAGAAATTCTTCACGGAGAAGGTGGTGAGGCACTGGAACAGGTTGCCCAGAGCAGCTGTGGATGCCCCGTCCCTGGAAGTGTTCAAGGCCAGGCTGGATGAGGCTTTGAGCAACCTGGTCTAGTGGAAGGTGTCCCTGCCCATGGCAGGGGGGTTGGAACTAGATGATCTTTAAGGTCCCTTCCAACCCTAACCATTCTATGATTCTATGATAGGAATCTCTGGTTGTGCATGTGTGAAAAATATACTTGGTTTTCTACAAACAGTATCTGACGTAGGAATGGTTTTTGCTTGAATCTGTGGTGCTGCTCATTTCTTCTGTGTTCATGGTCCTGAGCAAGTTGCTGTGGTCAGAGCAACATCCTGTGTGGTTTTGTTTTAACAGAATGTGATTAACTGAAGTGACAGCAAGCTGAAGTTAGAATTTGAGAATTCTTTTAAGATACACAATATCCATGGATTTTGATTCAAATGTCTTTCTGCTTTTGGCAGGAGGACTCTGGTGCTTTAACATGCACCTTATAGTAAGTTACGCTGCTGGTTATGTTGGAAGTGTGTGTGTGTGTTGGTTGTTTGTGTGGTGTTGTTTTTTTTTTTTAAACCAAAAAGACATCTTAGGGTCCCTGACAAATATATTCATTATTTAGGAAAAAGTCTTGCCTTTTCTTGTGGAGAACTTCAATGTTTTGTTGTGTTATGTTGCATGTGACCGTAACAAAGAACAAAATTCACTGTGAAACAGATGAATCGTTGTCATTCTTGAAATAGGTCAAACTTAATCTTTTGTGGAAGGAAAGCCAAAGCAGTGCAAAATGGTGTTTTCCAGCACTCTTATAGCAACTCTGAAACACAGCTGTCAAGGAGTGACGTCAGGTTGTATTTGAAAATAAAATTTTTCATTAAAGCAGTTGATACAAAATAAGTAAATTTTTTCCCCACTAGAAAATTTTTCTGTCAGAGAATTTTTTAACAGCCCTGAAACTAGTGTACACCTCTCAATAAGAACAAATTATCTTTGAGGTTCTTGGCTGTGTTTTTGTTTTCTGTATTCTGAAATAATTTGCCTGACTTCTTGGGGTATTCCAGAGAGAGAAATTGTATCTTTATCAACAAGAGCTTTTTAACAGTAGGCATTATTTCTTGCACATGAAAGAGAAGCTGCTGCAGAAAAAAGATTGCAAATACAGTTTAAACCATAATAATTTCTCAAACATGTATGCCTTGGAGAACAAAGCTTTAAAAAGGATGATTATTTAAATAACAAAACAAAACTATGCTCAACTTCAAAGAAAACTGACTTTTTTAAGCAAATAAAATAGCTGTGACTTCCAGCAGTCTGAATTATTATTATTTGGTACTCTTACAGTACCAAATACAGCCAGTAGATGCCTGCAAACACCGTAATATAATTATATCTTAACACCTTTAGAAATAGCATATATAATAACCTCACTTTGCCACTGTGAAGGATCAGTAGTTAACATATCCAGCCTTATTAAAAAAATATGTTAAAATCTCTGCCGTTTTGAAAATAGATGTGCAATACTATGATCATTCTGAGTCACAGAGTAGCTGTTGTGTGTAATTATAGTAACATGTTCATTTCAGCTGTATTTCACTATTTCTATTTCTTTGCTAAACTGCATTGACTGATGTATACTAGTTCCTAGAAATGAAACAACATAAGAATGTGAATTTTGTGAGAATCAGTAGTATATTTGTACTGGCTTTGTGTGTGGCAAGGTTTTGGTAGCTGGGGGGGCTACAGGGGCAGATCCTGTGAGAAGCTGCTAGAAGCTTCTGTGACTCCAGGTTGTACCCACTTCGGGCTGTGGCTGAGCCAATAAGTGACAGTGGTAGTGCCTCTGTCTTAACATATTTAAGAGGGGAAAAAACTGCTGGGGGCCTGCAGCAGAGAGAGGTGTGGGATGTGAGAGGCAAGAAGGCAGACACCAAAAGTCAGTGTAGAAAGGCAGGGTGGGCCGGAGCAGAGGTTCCCCTGCAGCCTGTGGTGAGAGGGCAGGCTGTGCCCTGCAGCCTTGGAGGGTCATGGGGGAGTAGAGACCCCCCTGCAGCCCGGGGAGGATCCCATGCTGGATCAGTCAGCTGCACCTGAAGGAGCCCCTGACTCCATGGGAAGCCTATGCTGGAGCAGTCTGTCCCTGAAGGACTGCACCCCATGGAAGAGACCCACACTGGAGCAGTTCATGAAGAACTGCAGCCAGTGGGATGGACTCACATTGGAGAACTTCATGGAGGACTGTCTCCTGTGGGAGGGTCCCCACACTGGAGCAGGGGAGAAGTGGGAGGGGTCCTCCCCCTGAGGAGGAAGGAATAGCAGAGACAATGTGTGCTGAAGTGACCACAACCCCCATTCCCTGTCCCCTTGTGCTGCTGGTGGAGAGGAATTAGAGAGATTGGGAGTGAAGCTGAGCCCAGGAAGAGGAGAGGGGTGGGGGGAATGTGGTTTAAGATTTGATTTTATTTCTTATAATCCTACTCTGATTTGATTGGTAAAAAATTAAATTGATTTTTTTTCCCCCCCCAAGTCGAGTCTGTTTTGCCTGTGACCATAACTGGCAAGTGATCCCTCCCTGTCCTTATCTTAATGCTCAAACCTTTTGTTATATTTTCTTCTCCCCATCCTGCTGTGGGGAGGAGTGAGCGAGTGGCTGTGTGGTGCTTAGTTGCTGGCTGAGCCTAAACCGTGACAATATTAAAGTCGGTAAACAAAAACATGATCCTGTTCATTCTTCATGCTTAGCATTCACAGTGGTTCCTTAAGTCCTTGTATAAAGTCTATTATAATAATTTATGGTTTGGGAGGAAAGTTATTGCAGTACAAATTCTTTATGGGGAGCTGACTCTTGGACTATTACTGCATCTGGATCATAAATCTTAGCAGTATATCAGAATTGTCTTAGCCAGAAAAACAGTTGCTCAAAGCATAGTGAGGACAGGAGCAACAGCGTTAACTCTGGAATCCAGGAATTGTGCAGACGTATTTCTGAAGTGTTGTGTGTCTGCTTTAGCTTTCCTTCCTTCCCGCTGCCCCTTGTATGGAATACTTAGGTTAATTATGTTAAAAGACAAGCTACTTGGAGAAAGTACTCAGAGAAATTCCTTTTTTCTATCTTGATTTTGCATTCAGTTGTCCTGATTCAGAGTTGGAAATCAGCAAATTTTGGGAATGTTTGCTATGACACCGAACGATGTTTTTGAGGAATAGTTCTCCTCCTACTTTATGCAGCAGAAAAGTACATACCTGACACAATCTAGAAGATTCTTGTTAGTAATGACAGGGCAGTGGATTTTTCCAGAGTGTGATGATCCCTTCTGAATTAAAAATTAGGGATAAAACCAGTGAATTTATTTTTCTTATTGGCTAGCCACTGAAGGAGAGGGGAAAGAACAGAAAACTTCTTTGGAATTTTCTGCCTGGAGAAGGCAGAATCTTCTTCCCTTGTCTGTTTTTATTTTACAATATAATGTGTGGTGTTTATGGTTTGTTTTTTTTGTCGTGTGTGGGTTTGGTTTTGTTTTTTTTTTTTTTTTTTTAAATTATGGTTCTGTCAGATAGTCAATGTAATTTTATTTTGACATAAAATTGTACATTTGAGCCAGAGTGATATTTGGCAATATTAATGCCACAAAACAGTTCATGAAGTGGTGTCTCGACTATGTGTGTTCTGTTTCAACATGGAATTTTACTCTATTTTAGAAGGCAGTAGGTGTGCATAGACTCAGAACGGCGAAGTTGGTGAAGTGTGGGTAGTGAAGTGGTTTACTTATTGATGCAGTTTTATTAATAGTGGGGTGAACTTTTAAGACCATAGCCTGTGTATATGAACTTCCTAAACATCATTGGCAAGTAGTATTACCTGAGAGGCGTTTAACGTTCCATGAGAGCTATTAACTATTTCTCTCCCCTTTTTATTATAGGAAGTGTTCTCAAAGGGAATAATACTGCTCTCTGCTATAGCAACAGTAAGAGTTCATGGAGAGAATAAATTTGAAGTTGTCACATCCCATAGGACTTTTGTCTTCCGTGTGGATAAAGAAGGTAAGTAGAACATGTGTAATTCTAATGATGCCAAAAAGCCATATAATTACTGCTGATAAATTATGTTTGTGAAATACAACTTTTTATATTACCCGAAATTTAATCCAGTGAAACTGGAGATAGCTGTAAGCTTTGTAAGAACACCTGATATTATTGGGGAGTGGGTTTTAAAAATACTGGAATGAGAATACTATTTTCCAACTCTTCTGTCTCCTCTCTCATCCTTCCCAAAGATGAATTCGTCCGGATGTTCCCCAGGTCTCACTAGCAGCTCTTACAGTCTGTTTGCTCTCAGCCATCTGCTCGGAGTCACCACTTGATATAAAACTGACAAAGAGCAACAATGAAGTTGATGACTTGAATGTAATGCAGTCATCAAACAAGTGTGGGGTTTTCTGTCTGTCGTTATTTACTGTCTTACACAGTATTTTCAGCCACATATTGATAGAGGATACAAATGTAAATTGTAGTAGGAAAGTTAGCATGACTTCTAATTTAATGCTTTATCAACCTACAGCTGTAATATGTAGAATCACTATCAGTGCATGTACGACTTTTTTATGGAAACAATCAAATAAAATAGAATACCTAGGAAAAAAAGATACGTAATATGTATTTACAGCAGTACATGCCAGACCCATTATAGCTGAGGGTCTCTGAGCATTTCCATTATCAAATCCCATTTTTATGGGTTATAGCTTGGTTGTAAACATCCGCTGCAGGCTGTAACAGGAGTACAGCATCAGTGAACAAATCCTTTTTATCAGGTTTGGCTCAAATCATTTCAGGCATTTTTATACTCTTAGCTGAGTTAAAAAATATGTCTATTTTTATTATTTTTGCCTTTCTCCATCCAAATTTATTTTTTTATTTTCTTAATAAATTGTAACATAACCATCTTAATGCAATACATTTTGTAGGGCCATAATTTGTTTATGGACCGTTGCCTTTCAATACTATGAAAATGTTAACAACTTACACTTTGGAAGTTAGTATATTCCGAGCAACCACATGTTAGACATGAAACTGTGTTTTCATTTAATATGTAACCATCTTTGGACATAGTGCCCTGTCTGTAAAGCTTAAGGTTAGTATGTGGTGTACAAGTAACTTGGTCCTTACTGTGTCCAGAGCTGGATGATGTATTCATAGTGAATTAGGTAAATAAACCTGTTTGCTTTCTGTTATGTGCACAAACTGTTACTTGATGCCATTCCTTCTGTGGATTTGTGGTTGGGAAGTGTTCTGGGACTACTTGAAGGGTATTTAACTTATTTTCAAAGATTTTTTGGAATGGAGACTTTTATATGTATTTCATCCTGTGGACCTTATTTATTAACTTTCCTTCCTTTCTGCTGGAGTATCAAAATAAAGAATGCTATCATTGTCATTGACCTGTGTGCCTGGCTGCCAGTGTTGGTCTGCAGTCAGTGGATTACAGTGCTAATTTTGTTTGCTTTCAGTGCTCTGGTTTCTTGTTTTTTGGTGTTTCAAAAAGACGCTATTTTTAGAGTGATTTAAATGTCTAGAGGGAAAAACTCTATATGATGGTTTGGAAAGCCTAGGGGCATTTGGGGGAAAAAAGTAAAGTAGGGGCTAGCAGTGAGTTAGAGCATCATCTGCTCAGATGCAGTGAGGTTTTGTTTAATTGGAGTGAAATACCATTAAACAAAATTCTAAAGTAATTTGATGCCCTCAACTATACTGAAATAATAGAGTAATCTTTTGAGCGTACTTTAAAAGTACATGCCTTAAACCAAAATTTCTAAGAGGAGCACTTGGGTCACCTTCCCTGTGTTAGTGTGTCAGGCTGCTGTCTTCTGCTTCTTCAAACTGCTTTCTGATTCTTAAGTTCATGTATTTGTTCCTTCTTGTTAGACACGTGGCATTTGTGAAGTAAGCACATCACTGTTTTAATGATGCTTTTTGCAGTGTTTGGGACCAATTGTGTCAACTTTTATACATACTGCAGTAGATCTTTCCTTCCCTTCCTGCCCACCCCCTCACACCCCCTCCAATTAATATATGACCTGAGACTTTCAGAGCAAAGAGTTAAAATATTCTTGATGTTCCAATCACATGGGGCAAGTCTAATTCATTCCGAGTATTCAGCTTCAAAATATATTGATCTTAGTCTGGTGAAACTTCTGAACGTAGTGGATGAGACTGAGTGGAACTTTATTACGTCACCTACTTGTGTTCATGTATTTGTAAGATGTTAAATTAATAATGCATACAAAGATAGCCAAACATGCATTTTCTTGATTACTCAGTACCCTTGACAATATCAAGCTTAACCACTACACCTTAATGGAATAGATTGTAAATTGCCAAATGGTTTTGCTTAAAAGCATGGCCAAGCGTAGAATAGCATTGGCAATGGCTTGTCTTTTTAGTGACAGATGATATTTAGGGTCCCTGGTTTTTGCTTACGTAATTGCTGTAGTTTTTTTCCCATTGATCTGACTTCCAGAAGGTGAACACACCACCTGTCTGCCACCTCAGTCTTTAAGCTGTCTGGAATGAAGCATCTTAGAACTAGTAGTCATGATTTTAGGAATCTTGGTCATCAGTCTTTCTAACTTTCGATCTGTGTGTTGATTGCTGGTAGTTAATTGAATGTCTGTCTTTGCTAACATCACTCCTGAATGATGGACTGTCATGTTATTTGTGTTTTTACACCTTCTGTTCAAGGTGGATGTTCTCTGATGTGGTACAGCTGTACCATCAACCAGCACAGCATAGTAGGAAGAACAGGAAAACCAATGTATAGAGAATAGAGCTGCTGCTTAACCATGTCTCTTGCCTAATTTTTTTTTCTTGTTTAGAAGAAAGGAATGACTGGGTTAATACGATGCTCAGTGCCCTGAAACTGCAGTCTGATAATAACTCTCAGTCTCGAGCTTCTGTCACTCCTGAGAAAAGTGGATATCTTGAGCTGAAAGGGTATAAAGCCAAAATCTTTATTCTACTTCAGGGGAATACTGTGTGGATCTGCAAAAATGAGCAGGTAAATTTTTCATATGCTTTTTGTGAATGAATGCTTATAAAGATGGTTTAACTAGTGAGTTGGAAATTGATGTCTCTTTGTGAATAGGTGTATTTCAATATATAAATGCCTGTCTTTTATGTAGTACTTTATTGCTGCAGTTCTCAGTAGGCTTCAAAAAGCAGGCAAAGTATCATTATGACTATTCTACAATGGGAAAAATGAATATATAGTGGGGTGAAATAAAAAGCCCTGAGTGTCACAACAGGTTAGTGGCAGGGCTGGGATTAATTCACTCTTAAACAGTGTGCTATAAAGAATCTACTAAATCAGAAAGCTTACTTTGTGCACAGGTTTCACTGTCCTGTAGTACAGTGCTCTGGGAAGTGTGCTATGTAGATGTAAATTGTGGTGTTTAGGTGATACTTCAATTAAATGTTCAAAATTTGTATTCTTTGTGCTTTTAATAACCTAGATAGGCCTACTTCATGGATTTGTTTAAAATAAAGTGCTCAACATAAATAGGCCAATCATTTAAGCTCCCAAAAATGTAGGGCTTTTTGTTTTTTCTTGGGCCTGACTATATTATGGTATGAAGTAGGTAGCTGTGAAACTCTTTAAGATGCTTTTGATAAAGTAAAAATGAGGATAACTGGGTTCAATGAATGACTGTGAACTAGTGGAAGAAAAATCTATTGCAGGAAGGTATGGAATGGTAGGTATGGAATGGTAGGTATTATTGGAATGGTATTATTGCTGTGTGAGGAAATCAGTGACCCAAAAGTAACTGGAACAGAGGAGGGTATTTGGGCAGGTGTTGTCACATGCTTGCCTTGTTCTCATTTTTCTCAGATTTGCGTACAGGTAAACTCTTGTTTCAAATGTGAATGTTCTCTCAGTAAGGTTTGTCATTTAGGAGTTGATCTCGCTTCCTCTCCTGTTATCCTCTTAAGTGTGAAATTATATAGATGGGCTTGAGGGACCATATAATGTTCAGTATTAGAACTTAACTATTCTTTCACAGGGTATGGCAGCAAATTTGAGACCGAGAAGGACCTTTTTCTTTTTCTCTTTTTTTTTTTCTTTTCTTCTATTTACTGTGCTCCAAGGAAGTTTTACTTGTTAGTTAAGTACTTTGAGGTCAGTCAACAACAACTAATCAAAAACGTGATGCAATTTATGGGTTTATACTGTTCTGTAGCTATAGAAGAAAAACTCCACAAATGTTTTAAACATGTAATATTTTTACCAAAAGTGCAGTGGCAACATGTCATTTGAATTTAAGCCTGCAGCATATGTTTTGCTGAATGAGCACTGTGGTCAGAAATTGGTGGTCTTAGCTGAGCACAGTAGTCTAGCTATACTGAAATCCTCAGTCTTGATTATTGTAATGAATAGGGGACCTGCTAGTTAGTTTGCTTATTTAAGTAAAATTTACAGCTAGAGATCTTTAAGGAGGAGTAAAGCCAAAATGAAAATGCACCCCACCCCCCACCCCC
>NW_010226384.1:34535-41728 GCF_000690775.1 Eurypyga helias
CCCAAGATCCCTGTACTTCACTGAGGTTCTCTTACATTGTTCCAGTAGAAAAAAAGGAAAAAATGAAGTTGGTCAACTTACTTTACAGTCTCTACCTGTAGGATGACCCACACTGTGGTGCAGTGCTTAATGTTACTGTTCTGTCATGGGGTTTCCAGGTATTTTATCACTGAGAATCCCTGGAATGCATTCTCATCGATGAGAGTCTGCTTTTTGTTGGTGCTCATTGTAATGAGCTGCTTTTACCTTCAGAATCAATATTGTATTCACCTTATGCCCCTGAATACTTTTGAGTGCTCCCTTATGGATGTTCTGAGCTTCTTGATTAAGGGAAAAATGTGGTACTTCATTGAGGTATACAGACTTGTGGAAGAATTTATCTTCCAGAGCGATAGGTCGTTTGAAACTAGCTATGTCCCTGTTGGAAATCTTAGTACAAGGCATCCAATTTTTGTATTCTTCCTTCTTTCTTACTTTATCTGCATTTATCTTACTTTATCTGCACAGTATTTTGATATTTCTCTGCTGATATGGGGCACTCCCAGCACTGCCCACTATGCTGAGTCAGGTTTTCTGACCATGTAAGTTGGTACAAAACTCTTCCAGGGCCATTCACTGTTGAAGGGTTGTTGATTGCTCTGTTATATGTTTTCAGGGTGTGATTATGACTAAGACTGTTCCTACCGCATCCTCAATCAATTTCCTTTCTTACAGATTTTTTAAAAATTATTATTTGGTGTGTGCACATTTGTGCTGGTTCTATTGCTTATGTGGCTGTATGGTAAGTTGTATTAGCCCTGCCCTTTCAACATCATTGATTTCAGATTTTCTTTAGCTGATCATGAAAGCACACAATTATACAGCCTCTCTACTAGATATTTATTCCCTTCTACTGCATGGATGGTCTGCAGAGATCACTGACTGCAGTGCAGCAGAAGGCAAACCAAAATCAAGCCCTGAAACAGAATGAAGGTTAGACTTGCTGCCAGCCTGTCAGCTCCTTCTGTGTGTGTGAATATTACCAACAGTGGTGCAAAACCAGCTTCTTCCCAAAGCTTATTTACCTAAAACCAAAAATATCAAATGGTCTTAAGAGGTTTCTTTTTAGATCCTCCATTTGAACAATATATATGTTCTTTTAATGTGGTTTCTGGCTTTTTGGGAGTTAGAAGAAAGAGCTTCTGGTTTTAAGCTTTCATAATCTGTAATTCTTCTCTCAGTACCTCTTGTGTTTTATTTTCAAGTTGAAAACCGATTTTTACTGCAGCACTGAAGAAAAACCTGTAATGCAGCATTAATCCATTAGAGGGCTCTGTTGTTCTAGAAATATTTCCCAGTCTCAAGCTTGTGCTTCAGCCAGTAATTACCAGGCAAATATGTCCAGGGATGTCCTCAAATCCTGTTCATATTGGAATTCACATCCATACTAGAATGACTCCCAGAGAGACTTAAAGGGGTTTATTATAACTGCAGTGCTAAAAGACACCTATTTAGACTTCTTACAATGTTGAAATGAGATTGGATCAAGCTGATTCATTGATTTCTATTAAACTTGATACAGGAGAGTCCACTGTTACTTTAAAAGATTTTTCTTCATTGTTAGAAGTGGAGAAGATACTAAGCCAAATGCCAAATCCTAACATAACCACCATGAACTTTGTGAAGTTCAGATTGAGATCAGAACATCATGTCTCAGGCCTATTTCTAGTTAAAAAGTGATTGGTTTAGCTTGAGCTTCTGGCAGTGATATAGTGCTAGTATGAAACCATCAATTTCTTTGACTCTCCATGTAGTGTGAATTTCTTAAACTTCCTCTCTGGAGCAAAAGTGAAAAATAGATCAGTCGGAATCAATTTGTTCAACCTGCAACTGGCTGAAATTCCCATTTCTATTTCAAAATCATTCGTGCTTAAATAAAAACATGTCATCTGATGCTTCATGACAGCTCAAACGTTGGCTAGAAATGTCAGTCTGCTGTGGAGGTGCCAAGGATAACCTCCCCTCTGTGACCATCAGAAGGGCTCTGACAGATGCCTGCCTGGTCTGCTAGAATATACCCCTTCGTTAGGGTGTATTTAAGATTCACTGCTATCTTAAAGTCAGGGAGGGCCTCGATGTCACAGTGTTTGCACTAGAATTTGGCTTTGATAAAGAGAGTTCAGAAACCTCTTTTGTTACTGCTTTGGTGGTTCTGAAATAGATACTTGGGGAAACTTTGGCTAATATAAAGACTGGGAAAGGTACATATGGCTGTGTGCCATAATTATTTGTGACTTTTTTTTTCCTCCATGCATGAATCCAAGTTAAAGCTTGAATAGTGATGAGTATTCTTTGTTATATACAAGCAATAGTATCCATTTCTTATTGAAAACCTCATTTAATTTTGGCTCAATGCTCTTATTTATTTCAGAGTGTTTTTTCTGTTTTGTTGAAGATTGAAATGGTTTGCTCTGTGGCAGATGGAAATGTTTATTCATGTTGAGTGAACCAGTAAGAGAGTGCCTAGTAATTTTAATTTCGTCTCTAATGCTAATAGCACATTTAGAGAAAAACTGGACAACATCAAAAGATGTATCACAGGAAATTATATTAAACGGTTAGAATATGGCAAAGGGCATGATAATGTAGAGAACCGATAAGGGGAGAGATGGAAGGACAAGTCAGAGAAGATGCTTGATGTTCTGATGGAGAGGAAGCGATGTGAATGTCAGTGAAGTGGAGTGTGTGTGTGTGTAAGAACAGAGAGGTGTTCTCTCTGTTAAGAAACAAAGGCTTAAAGAGGAGTGCTTTGAGCAACCTGGTCTAGTGGAAGGTGTGCGTGTCCATGCAGGGGTTTGGAACTAGATCATCTTTAAGGTCCCTTCCAACCCGAACCAGTCTATGATTCTGTGAAATACAGTGCCAGAGACAACGTGGTTGGGATTCACGGGCAGACTTAGAAGTCTGTGACTTTTGGTATACGGCAATGGAAATTTATAATGAACCTCTGCAAGGAGACAAGACGACAGGAGATATTTCGTTAGGAAATGTTCTGTTTTTCCTTGGAGAAAATGTAATCCTGATTATTAATCATGAACATGATGGATGAGAAACACTTAAATTTAAGTAAAGGATCTATTAAGTCTGTAGAAAGTGTCTAACAATGGAAGGCGAACAGGGAAGAGTAGTTAAATGAAGTCCTTCAGATGAGTAATAATGATTGTTTGTCATGCTAAAGCAGCATGAGAAAACCTTGTCAATGTATTTAGCTGCTTTGTTGTATCATTGTGATAGTATTCGTGAATACAAAATGAGTCCAGCATGATGGCAACAGCAATATGAAAGAAGAGTTGAGGAGAGGAACTGAATGTGAGTTGAGTTGAATGTAAATTGAGTAGAAAGCAAAAGAGTTGCTTCAAGATTTTGAGATCTAATGAGGAACCCTGAGCAAAGCAACTGATAGTTTTGGAAAGGAGGCTAGGGAAAAAGGTAGGGGATTAAAGACAACAAAAGAAAGGGGGAGGAGGAATGGGAAGAAATTTCAGATAGTTGATAGGTGGTAAGTGAGAGGAGGAAGAAGTGCCTGATATGCACTGGGATGGGATAGTGGAAGGTGGAATTATTGAGAATGAGAAAATAAGAAGCAGTGGTGTCCATGTTGTTGTGTTCCCCCCATCCACCATCCTCATCTCTCCTGCCCCAAGAACACGTGGCCTTTTGGAGATACTGGGGTGCTAAGATGTTACTTGTAATAATAACTGGGAAGCTCTCTTTAGAGAGAGGTCTCTATTGATTGCATGTACAGACTATGATCAAACATGATTACAGATGTATGAACGTGCCTGGCACAGAATGCCTTAAATAGGTGGAAGTGTTAGAAAAGCAAATAAATGTTTGTCCTCCTTTGTCCTTGTTTGGTTCATTCGGGCTTTAATATTTACTTCAGAATGATAGAAATCTGTTACAAGATGTTAAAAACAAAAAGCAACCCCAAAACACACTAAATATATTGGAGGGGGAAAGATTAATATGAAGAAGTGTTTTGAGATCAAATATACAGATACATTGGTGACTTGAAGTGGAAACAAATGATCAAGCCTCTTTTATATACAGTTGTTTGCATCAAGCTGTAGCTGGGATGATAGTTTATGGTTATATTCCTAATTTTGCAGCAGTTCCTTGGGAAGAAATTAATTCCAATCTTCCACCCTCAAAACCACGGCAAGGATCAATTGCCGTGCATGACATCAGAAACAGCTAAACAGGAAATAACTTGAGTTCTGTAAAATGGAATTTTTTAAGCTTCCTTACCTTGTTGTGCAATACAAAACGAATGACTACGGGAAATTATGTTGAGCTGGGGAAGGGTTTTTGTTGTTCTGACCATTATTTTTCAGTTTTAACTAATTGCACCCCTAGTCCAAAAAAGATTGAAAAAACCCAGATTTAAAATAATATGCTAATAAGGTAAGGTGGTTGAATCAGACAAGAAAAATGTGTCGGTGACAACCTCTACAGGGGAGATCTATGCTTTACATTCAAAAATAAGTTGTGGGAAGTTGTTCTAGGTTGTTGAAGATACTATTACAGAACATGGAGAAGGGCATAAACAGGAATTCTATCAAGGACACATTAAAAAGTTAATGTTAAGCGCTTCTATGTGCATCTTTGGCCCTATGAGGATTATATTTTTCTTGTTCATTTGTTTTGATGCTATTAAGATCTCATTAAGATGTACACACACCTGAAGCAGTCATGAAACATGGTAGAAAGCCTAATGATTCCACAGTGATCAAAAACTTTGTGATTAATTTGATTTGGGTAGAGAAGGAGGAAGGAAAATGACAAAGTTATCACCTTCTCAGTCATGCTCAGTCAAGCTTTCTGGATGACTAATACAAACACAGCCAGTTACCTTGATTGTGTAAAAACTAACATTGAAGAAAACCAGGATTTGTTAGAATATTATGAAGAAAAAAGGTTTTAGAGTGGCACAGCACATGGGTAAACAATTGAAGAAGGTTTTAGACCTACTTGTCATAAGGTTATTGCACTATTGATACAGTGTTGGGGAAATCAGGTTTCCTCTAAGAGTACTGGAATTACCCAAGAGCATTATTCATCACTGTATATGTTACTTGCATTTAAGAGCTACTAGCTTGGCTTCAAATTCAATAGCAAAATAATCTATTGGATCAAAAGCCCTACATATAGGAAGCAGAACATCGTTGTGTGTACTTTGCTTATAATGGTAGACCAGGTCTATGTTTATTATTTTAAATCACATGAACAAGTTATTTCCGCATTCAGTGAACCTGAAAGGTTGTATAATTATTGTGTGTGCAGTGATGTATGTATGTATACACTCAAAAAATTGGTGTTTTTTTTTTGTGTGTGTGCAACAAGAAGGTTTGATGTGACAATGAAACTGAAAAAAAGCATGTTTCAAGAGGCATTAGTACTCCTTTCTTTCAGTGGCTCAATATACTGTGGAATTAAATGGAGCCAGAGCGTTGTTTTGCCCATAATTGATCCCTGTTTAATTGTAAACATACCAGTCAGTTTTCATAGGAGACATACTGAAAAACTACTCAGTAGCTTTTGTTTGCTTTCTCTCCTTTAAACAGGGCAATGTAAACCATATTTTTCCTGTCCATCTGTTACTTCTGTGCATTTGCTATGTTGGGACAGAACTGACTTTAAACATCCCAGTGGCAACACTGATTAACTTTTTTTCTCAGCCTGCATCCTTCACTTCAGGTATTAAACTAATTACTGTAGCTGAAATGTAATGACTTTGTAACTTCACATAAATATTAATAACAGTGAAGAGCAGAGCATTTCTGGGGCAGTGTAGACAACATATCCTCACTGAAGTGTTCATTCCACAAACTTAAGGATAGGTACAAACACATACTATGATATTATATGTGAATTCCATGTCCTAATAAGTTAAAAATACCATGATATGCTATTGCAGATTTTTAATTATTCAGCATATATCTCTATTATTGACTTGCCATTTTTGAAATCTGTTACAACTCAGTTAAATGTGGCTTATGAATTTAATCTTTAATTGGTGTGGCAGGCATGTAATGTTAAAAAAGATTTTTTTTTTTCTTGGTACATTGCCTAGATGATAAAACTAAGTTGTGTGGATATCCTTCTGTGAAAGCAAAACTTCAACAGAGAGGTGGGATTATTCTTTTAGTCTGAAGTGAAAAAGCAATATTCTTGAATACTAAGATTTGCCTAATCTATGATAAGTATGATCAGATGGGCACTGGTAGTCACATGACATTTAAAATGTTCTCCTTGGTTGCAATACTAAATAAAATGGATTACCGTGTACCAGCGGGAGACCAAAGAGTGTGCCTGCAATTCATTAATGTGCCTTGTAACTGGCACTGTAATGTCTAGAACCCCAAGCACTAAAAAGCAGGTGATTGATCATAATGCATTTAGCTTGCAGTAGCTGAACAAACAAGAAAAGAATGATGTTCATAAAGAGAAAACTTCAGCATTCATGGATTTCTGTTTTTACTTCATGATGATTTTCAAGACTGAGTGGTACTTGGAGATGCCCCTCCAGGTGAAAGCAAACTGTGGCCTGCACTCTGCTGCCAAAGGAATGGAGAGAAAGGCATTAGTGATGTTAGTTGTGGCATACCACTTGGCTGCCTTTGACTCCAGCTCATACTGGAGTTCCAGTGTGTTGGCATGGCAGCCCTCAGTGGTCGTGTGACTTCATTCAGGCCACGATAGTCCACTGATAGTCTCCATTCCCCATTAGGCTTACGCACTGGCCAGATGGGGCTGTTAAAGGGTGAATGAGTCTTGCTGTGAGCACCCCTTGGCTCTCCAGCTGACGAATCAGCTTCTGGATGGGATTCAAGGAATCTCAGGTTGATATTGTTACCTGTATGCTGTTGTGGTAGCAACTGGCACCTGTTGGTCTGCAATCTTTAGTAAACCCACAACAGAAGAGTCCTGTGAGAGACCAGGCAAGGCGGACAGCTGCTGAGTTTCCTCAGTCTCTAAAGCAGGTATCTCAAAAGCCCACCACTACACTTCTGGGTCCTTAAAAGTATCCTCTTCTGAGACTGTCAGTCTGTTGGAGTTCATCACAGTAAGGACCACTGGAATTTATTTAAGATGCTCGGAATTTGTGGTCACCATCACCCCCTCTACCCCCACCCCTCTTCTTTCCGCCC
>NW_010226385.1:0-25818 GCF_000690775.1 Eurypyga helias
CATCGCCGCGGACGGGGCAGCGCGGTCGCGCCGAGACGCCGGAGCCAGCGCAGCGGGTAGGAAAGGCGCTTTTTTCCTCTGTTTTCTTGCTGTCCGACCCCGGTTTTAGGGTTTATATTCGTTTCCCTGTTAATTTGTGCCGCGTGGTTCCTGTGCGCCTGCCAGGGGAGCCTGGAGCTGCACCACTCCTCCACCTTGGGCCGGGGGAAGCGGGCTCGGGCCCACCCGCAGCTCCGCAGCCAGCCTGAGGGAAGGTCTGGCTTAGGCCTGCCCTTCGGTTTTCCACGTAAAAACCGCCTTTAGGCGTAGTTTTCCGCGGCGTTTAGCTCTGTTGACATTGCAGCATGTGGGAAGCGCAGGGAAATGGGTCACCTGTATTCCCAGCCTGCCTGTACTGGGGCATGGTACACGCTGTCTGGGAAAGCATTCCTCTGTTGACACAACTCCTGTTGCACAGGACAGTAAACCGGTGCTGTAATACCTCGTGTGTACCTCACGGCCCGATCCCATACCTTCCCTTTAAACAGCCGCCCCATCAAACGTGGCTTCGGGCGTGCCTCAGCTGCAGATGTGCCTGGATTTGGGAATTTCGGTTGTTGAGGGCTTTGCTGCCGTTGTTTAGAAACCAAGAGAGGGTGAAGAATGGATTCCCTGGATCACATGCTTACGGACCCCCTGGAGCTGGGACCATGTGGGGAAGGACATGGCACGCGCATCATGGAGGACTGCATGCTGGGTACCACCAGAGTTAGTCTGCCTGAGGACCTGCTCGAGGATGTGAGTAGCGCCGAGATACTTTACCTTTTCAGAGCTCCAGCAAACAGCGTGTTGAACTCCCAGCAAACTGGAAAGAGGAGAAATATTTCTGACCGTCCTGGAAAAGGTGTCGGAAAGGGCTTTGGTTAATCTCAGGAGAATGTCTTTTGAAACCATTCTGTTACGTTCTTTTTCTAGATCACAATGTCTCTTAATTTAAAATTGCCTTTGAGCAAGTCTGGTGTGTTAGAAGTCTTGAATTTATTTTTTTATTGCTAGGAGTACCGTTAATTTCCTCACTTTTACGCGTTATTGTCGTGCGCGTCTGGTGAGACGCTGTCTCCTGACTTGTCTTACTTAACCACCGAAAACCTTCAGGGCTAGAAACTTGTCAAGGACACGGATGCATTTTCTTCCCTACTCTTTTTTACCTTCTTCAGCCTGAGATCTTCTTTGAAGTTGTCAGCTTGTCTACGTGGCAGGAGGTGCTGACAGACGCCCAGCAAGAACACCTAAAAAAATTCCTGCCTCACTTCCCTGAAAACAACCGCGAGCATCAGAACAAACTCATCTCTGCGTTGTTCAGTGGGGAGAACTTCCGCTTTGGAAACCCACTGCACATCGCCCAGAAACTCTTCCGGGGTGAGCGAGCATCACTAACCTCTATGCGCTTTCGGGGTTAAGTTCTCAGCTGGCAGTTGGTGCAAACGGAAGTGGATTTTAACCTCCTTCTTACAGATGGACACTTTAATCCTGAAGTTGTGAAGTACCGGCAGCTGTGTGTTAAGTCCCAGTACAAGCGCTACCTGAGCAATCAGCAGCAGTACTTCTACCGGCTGCTCAAGCAGATCCTCGCTTCCCGCAATGTGAGTGTCTCCCGGGGGGCGGGCACCGCTTTCTCCTCTTCTGTAACGAGTAGCTTGTCTTTACAACAGAGTGTCTTGGTACTTGTGCATTCACGGTTCTCCGAGGTCTTGCCTCTGCCTTTCTGGTTTTCCAGGGGCCCATATGAGAACGCTAGAAACCTCGTGATGTTTGCAAATCTCAGGTTTTGAAACTCTCTTAGCTCTCACTTGCGTGTAGTGGCTTTGTTCCTTGCCCACCTTGTCCCCCCTTCCTGCATTTGCCCCTTCACACCTTCCTGTCCTATTCAGAAGTCATTCTGCCTGCATTTCCTACCATTTCTTGTCACGGTGAAACAAGAAACTCTACTAAATATGTAGTTGTATAAATCCCCCAGCATCACAGGGGTGTGGTATGGAATAGATAAAAAACTCTAATGCCTGTAAATCCCTCATGAAGTCTTCCTCTATGGATACTGTTGCCAGCTAATTGCTGCCAACTGAAAAGCATTTGTTGTAAATACTTGTCCTTTGATTATGCTTGGATGGTGAAACATATGGGATGTATGGATAAAGGTGAAAGTCTGTCTTTATAAAACACCCCCCAGTGACACAGGAAAAAGAATAGGGAAGCGTGGAGGAAGTTATTTCCCCTGTAGTCATAAGGGGGTAAAATGTTTTCTTGAAAAGAGAAAGTCTTCCGCGTGTGTGTTAGGTATTTGGGATGGAAACTGCACCGATGGTTGTCTGAGACCAATGGTTATGTTCCTCAACAGACCACATAAAATGACCATGAGGTGCTATTGTGTGTGCAGATGAAGATGCAGAAATTCTGCCTTGGCTTTTTCCCCCTTTAAATGGTCTAAAATGCTGTTTTTAAAACCTCGTTCGTGGCAGATGAAGGGTTATCATAAAGAACCGAGGTGAATGTTAAACTTGCGGAAAGTCCGTGCGTTGAGCTTATCTGTTGTGGCTCACAACGCCGCAGCTGAGAGCCCTCATGTCACACGTGTCTCATCTGCCAGCACTTGCTGGATTTAGCTAGGAAAGGAGGCCCTGACATGACCCTAAGGAGAAAGCGCTTCTCACCCACGTATGACACAGAAGAACGGGACAGACGGACACATCGGCGCTACCTGAAGATTCTGAGGGAAGTGAAAGAGGAGTGTGGAGATACCACCTTGTCTTCTGATGAAGAAGGTAATGGCCTGGACTGAAGTAAAGACTGGAGGTGTGAGTGGAGAAAGACAAACTTTTGATGTGAGGAGAGTGTCTTTAGTAGAAGAATGGCAGCTGGACTCTATTGGCTGTGCTCTGACGAACGTGGGGGAATAGAATTATGTACACTGGGGCTAGGTCTTGCAGAAATAACTTTATTTCTTTATTTAGATCTAAGCTCCTGGCTTCCAGGTTCTCCAACACGTTCTCCGAGTCCACCAGTTCCCCTGAGAGTGATCCCCACGTTGTCAACCTTGGACATGAAAACAGCAGGTGAGAACCAAACCAGGGGTCGATATGGATTTTGGGGTAAGAATTACTTTGAGACCCTGCAAGAAATCAGTATGAAAAGCTGTTCTTTGGTGGGAAATCTTGTATTCTCCAAAAGAGTGGGCTCTTCTCCCAGTTTATTGAATCTTTTTTTCCTTGGAAGGCTAGTATTTTAACACAAGGGCCTACGCTTTGTGTAGTCATGGAATCATAGAATGGGTTGGAAGGGACCTTAAAGATCATCTCGTTCCAACCCCCTGCCATGGGCAGGGACACCTTCCACTAGACCAGGTTGCTCCAAGCCTCATCCAGCCTGGCCTTGGACACTTCCAGGGATGGGGCATCCACAGCTTCTCTGGGCAACCTGTCCCAGTGCCTCCCCACCCTCTCCAGGAAGAACTTCTTCCTGATGTCCAATCTAAACCAGTAATACTGCTGGTTTCTCTGTTGTGTTTTGTTATAATGGTTGAAGCATTAGCATAGTCCAGTTTGAAATATTTGGGTGCATGTGCAGAGAGAATCCCACCTAAGGTTCCAGTAATCAAGTCTGCAAACCCTTTGTGCAGCTGGTTCTCCCTTCTTTTCACTTCTGTACCTGCATCAGCAATGAAATCTGGTGACCCGAGGAAGAAAATCAATTGATGAAAAGAGAGATTCAAGTAAGGAAAATTTAGTTGCTGAAATTAGGAGATTGTTGAAAGTGGGAGTGGATAGACAGTGGCATTCAAAGAACTCTGTAAAGTTACAATAATGGAAAACTCTGCAGATAATCTGAATGTCTTTTCTTTTTTGTTGCAGACAAGATAGAACTTGGGGAGAGTGATTTGAAGATGATGTTGAAGAAGCACCATGAGAAACGAAAACGTCAACCTGTAAGATGTCAAGAAGGCTTGGCGGGGCGGGAGGGGACAGCATTTTCTCTCTTAGTCTTTTATCTGTTGGCTGAAAAGTTCAGGGCCCAAATGATTGCTACTTTTGTATGTGCAACCACCTTCAACCCTTTATCGTGACCTGTGTTTAGCTGTCAGTGTATGTATGCAACTCCTGTTCATGCTTCTCTGACTAGAAGGGTGTTGTCATTTTAGTGATGTGTTTTGGAGAGACAAAGTTTTGGATGTCAGGGTTCCAATTTTTATCACAGTAAGTAACTTTATAAGCTGATCCTGGATAGATTTGGGGCATTTCAATACCTGGTTATCTTCAGTACCCTCGTTGCTATCTGAACACTGTCCTTTCCCCATTTTAATTCCTATCCCCTTGTCCTGTGCAGGACCACCCTGACCTAGTGACGACAGACCTGACCCTTGAGGACATAATGACTCGAGTAAACGCTGGCAGGAAGGGTTCTTTAGCAGGTCAGTGGCTTGGACACGGTACTGGCGCACCGCACGAGTACAGGGTCAGAAGCTCAGGGTGGTGTCGATGGCTTGTTGTGCCCTTTTGCTCTTCACACAGCTGGCTGACCACGCTGGAGTTGTGGGTTGCTCCGTTTCACTTGCTCACAGGCAACTCCGGTGTCCACCGAAGGTGCTTCCAGCGAACTGATCAAAGTTAATTGTATCTGCTCTAAGGAGTTACCTTTGCCTTCCTAATTTCATATATGTTGGGTTAAGAAATGGAGGGTTTCTAGTAAAACAGTGCATTGAGGGGAAAAATAAAGGTTTGTGGAAACGGCTGGGAAGATGGAATGACTAAATGTGTGTTTAAATATATAAGTAACATATGACTATCGTTGAAATACGGTAAAAAGCTTTCTAATGAGTCTTCTTACCTTTTATCATATCTAAAGCCTTATTCGACCTCGCAACCCTCAAGAAAAAGGTGAAGGAAAAGGAAGATAAGAGGAAAAAAAAGCTGAAGATCATTAAATCCGAGGTGGAAGATTTGGCTGACTCTCTTAGCAACGCAGACGGAATCCCACCGCTGTCTCAGGATCATTCCCCCATCCCTCTGTCATCTGTCAAAGAGGAGTAAGTGCTTCCAAGGGCCCTGAATGCCTTGCACGGATGGAGAGAGCAGCAGATGCTGTGGCTCAGATTTCTGCGGGACTGCTGCAGGCTGTGGTTCTGTGCACCCTGGGATGTGTGAGATGTGTGGTGTTCTCTTTTTATACAAAGGTGAATATTGCCCAGAGATGTTGTGGATGCCCCATCCCTGAAGTGTTCAAGGCCAGGCTGGATGTGGCTTGGAGCAACCTGGTCTAGTGCAAGGTGTCCCTGCCCAGGGCAGGGGGGTTGGAACTAGATGATCTTTAAGGTCCCTTCCAACCCAAACCGTTCTGTGATTCTATGATTTACTCAGGAACTTACTCTTCTTGTGTTCTCTGTCTTTTGAAGGCCTCTGGAAGACATGAAGCCATGCCTTGGAATAAATGAAATATCTTCCAGCTTCTTTTTCCTTCTTTTGGAGATACTGTATCTGGAAGGACCTGCTACTCTCTCTGTGGTAAGGAATCTGTGGAAAGCAAAGTTAGGGGAATAGAGGGTCTTACAACTGTGTGTAATTGTGATTTTGCTCCGGATTTGTCCAGCTGTAAATTGTATTAAGGTGTAGATTGCATATTAAAGAAATTAAACACTTTGGGAGTGCGCACCACATTCTGTTTTTAACAGGTTTCATAAATTTCGGCAGTTCCTAAATGAATCCCTAAGTCTTTCCATACCCATTCTTTAGATGGTGGTCAGATATATTCTGTATATTAATGGCAGAGATGGTAGGGAAGCTTTTTCCCCTTTTTGGTGTCTTGTCGGAAATACCATGTCACAGTTAATTGAAAGAGTCAGGTAATTTTTTTATATACATAAAAATATTTTTGTCCCCTGGATATATTTAGCTGTTTTGTTTTCTGTTAACAATCATGCTTTAAAGTGTGAGTTCTTCAAAAGAATATTTCTTTCTCCTTTTCAGCTTGAAGATAAAGTTCTAGATTGGCAATCTTCTCCCGCCAGCGCACTAAATAACTGGTTTTCCTTTGCCCCTAACTGGTCTGAACTGGTTTTACCCGCCTTGCAGTACTTGACGGGTGACAGCAGAGGTAAGAATGACTGTTAAAAGTACTAATGATGCTTGTACCTCGGTTTTAGTCAGGGCTGCTTTATGTTGTAGCTCAAATCAACTTTTAATTCATGTCTACAATACATCATTGTATTGTTGTTGGCGTTTCTCTCACGGGCTTTACATTTCTTGATTGTGGTAGGCCTGTTTTGCCTGTGGATGGTGGACAAGACCCGGCTTGATTCCCGAGAATGTGTATATGTGTGTGAAATTGCCTCCAGACAGGCAGTTTCTCCTGTTCAGATCGTGCGCTTCAGGCAGGGTGTTTGAAGCGGGAAGAAATTAGTCTCTTCCCAGTGTGAAGACATTGTGGTTGTCTTTGGAGATAATAAAACATACGGTAGATGATGCCCCGAGCCATCCACTGGAAACGTGAGGTTGGCCCAGCTTTCACCTGGGGCTCGGAGCAGCTCGGCTTCAGATGTTCCTTTCAAAAGAAATTATTCTCTGGTTCTCATTTGCTTAGTGGGAACTTTTAAAGGGAGGGACAGTACAGATTGTAGTGGCCTTGGCAGAGATACGTAATGCTGGGGAACACTGGAAATCCCAGTTTTGCCTCCCAAGAGCCCAGGGGTGGTCACTGTGCGGTAGCGGTTCCTCGCAGCATCACCGGGATCTCATCTGGCAGCCTGTAGGTGAAAGACTCGTTATCTTGTTCTGTTCTTGCGCTTGCACTGTTACTGTGGGATGCTTACCTTCCCTTTGGGCAAGAATAAATTCTGAGAGGCACTTACGTAATCACTTAAAATGCTTTATCTGTCATCAGGAGCATAAGTCAGCAGCTTGCATTGCAACAGCAGGACTTTGGGGGTGGGACGATTGTATGACGCCTCTGACAGGCACATTTGTCATTGCAGATGTTCCTTCCAGCTTCTCGCCTTTTGTTGAATTCAAGGAAAAAACTCAGCAGTGGAAATTGCTTGGTGAGTATCTTCTGCTTTTCGATGATTTCTACTACAGTGAAGCTTGGTTGTTTTCTCTAGGACTTGGCTTTCCAGCTTGCTGCAGCCCGGAGAGAAAGACGAGCAGAGCTGTTAATTAGGTGGTTAGGCCTTTTCTCATTGCTGAGCCAAGATGCGTTTTACATTCTGGGCTTTCACAATACATTAGTGTCAGCAGCAGACAGAGAATAAGCGAGCAGAGGCACTGGGCATAATTTCTTCATGTCGCTGACCTAACCCTGTTTGTCACCCTTCAAATCTGTCTGAACACCTTCCTGTTTTCCCTTCTGTAGAGCATACCTTCTGATTATTCAGAGTAATTACTAGTTACTACAGTTAGAAAAGAATTAAGGTTCTCTGTGGAGCAAAGTGATACTATTTTCATTTTTAAAAGTGGAAAGCACAGAGTAAATTAATAATAAATGAGCCCAGGCACATACTGAGTGAATGACAGATTGCTCGTGTTTGTTCCTTTGGCCTACTAGGCAGAATTTTCTCTTCTTGGTGATTCTAGTGATCATATTTACAGGCTTGAACTGGCAGAGTTTTGGACTCAGGAGGCTATTCCTCTGGTCCCTTCCACGCTCGGTGGTGGAGGTTATGTAGGCACGTGTTTCTGCTCATGGACTCGGTGACTGGGATTACTTTGGAGCGTAGGAACCATCTGCACACCTGGGGTGTCTCCAGCAGTATCTTTGCCTGCTATGCCAGGAGTTGAAGCACTGTCCTTTGTGCCAGTTTAGAAGAATAACTAGGTTTTAGCACTTGCCTAATTCTGGGTGCGTTCCAAGTATCAGAATCTGAGTATCTGTGAAGTATGGAAAATGCCTTGTGACTGATGATGCGTAGAGGTGGGAAGAGAGTAGGAGATGCCTGGGAAGTACAAGCAGACGCCTTTGTAACAGATAAAGGACTTCTTTTTCTTATTTTTCCTCATTTCTTGGACTAGGCTCTTGCCAAGATCATGAGAAGGAGTTGGCAGCACTTTTTCAGCTCTGGTTGGAGACCAAAGACCAGACTTTTTTCAAAGTGAGTCAGAAAAAAATCACCTTGTAGCAGCACAAAACCTGACTGCGTTATATCCAACATTGACGTTTCTCTGTGTTTTTGATAGGAAAATGAAGACAGCTCAGATGCCACCACACCAGTTCCCAGAGTGTAAGTGTGTAACGCTGCGTGAAAGCTGCTGCGGCGCATGCTAAAGCTACGAAGTTTGCCTCTGGATCTGAACGGCTGGTTGCTTAAAATCAAAAAAGTTTACATCCTGGGGCAGGAAGGAACTCGATAGTCTGATTTTGCACAATGTCAAATCATGTTTTTCCCCATGCTACATCCTGTTAACTAGATTTTTTTACAGTCCATGTTTACCTTCCGGTCGTGTGTAGAGCATATTTTAAGATCTCTGCAGGCCTTGTCATAAATGCATTTGGAATTTGCACGGAAGAATTTGTGGAAAGGGTTGAGGTGACTAATCCTTTGGGATTGTTGTGGGCCTGCCGTTGCTCAGAACTGATGGTGACCTTTGTTTCAGAAGGACTGACTATGTAGTCCGACCTAGCACCGGAGAGGAGAAACGCGTGTTTCAGGAGCAGGTAGGAGAAGAATCGTCTTCATTTTAAACGCACATGTTGAAACAGTTGGCTGCTAAAACAAGAGAATTTGTATGGGATGGCAGTTTTATATTCTGCACAAACTTAACCTACGTTAAAATACAAACGTAGCACAAGCTTTAAGACTTTGCTCTATATATTTCCTGCTAAATTCAGTCCTCTTGTTTCCACCTACAGGAACGTTACCGCTACAGCCAGCCCCACAAAGCTTTCACTTTCCGTATGCATGGCTTCGAGTCAGTTGTTGGGCCTGTGAAGGGGGTGTTTGACAAGGAAACCTCGTTAAACAAAGCCCGAGAGCATTCTCTCCTGCGCTCAGACAGACCAGCCTATGTCACCATTTTGTCCCTCGGTAAGGTGATGCCCAAAATATCGTTTCTTTTGAAAGAAAAAGACTCCCCTGACCCCCCCACCAAGCAATGACTGTAGGAGTGTACATTGTAAAGGGAAAAGGTGGGCAGGCTGGGGTGACAGAAGCCACGAAGTAAATTACATGAAATAAAGGTGATGAAATGCTGGGAGCAGGGAGAGCTGGAAAAGAAGGCATCTGTGTGTTGCTGTTCATCTGGGAGAAAATGGGAATTAGAGAGTCCAGTCCCTGGGGCTGACCGAAGCTAAGGCTCAGATAACTCAAAAACAAGAGTGGTGTTTTCTGTACGCCGTTGGCAAGCTGGGGCGTTGCAAAGTCATTCTGGGGTTCAGTGCTGTTCCTCAAGCTCGTCACTCCTGGCACACAGCCAGCGCTGTTGATGCTTTTTAAAATGATCCTATATAATCTTTGACTCCTATCTCTGAGGGAACATGGGGGACTAGATTTTAGTGAGCAAGTAGGCGCTGCGAGGGTGGGGACAAGATACCAAAACACATCTGCCAAAGTACTTCAATACAGCTACCTGGAAGTTTAAGCTCTGATTTTGTGTTTCAGTTCGTGATGCTGCGGCTCGCCTTCCTAATGGAGAAGGAACTCGTGCTGAAATCTGTGAGCTGCTTAAAGATTCCCAGTTCCTAGCTCCCGATGTCACAAGTGCTCAAGTAAGTTGGATGTCAGGTCTAGCCTCAAACAGATTCTCCTAAAAATACACTGGGTTGGACCGGGCAGTATTTGGTGGCTGAAGGCCCAGTAGTTTTTTATGCTGCTTTGACCTGCAAATGAGAGCTGTGTTCTTCTCCAGTGAGCTGCTGCCAAATCGGCACCGACCTGTGGATGATGAAAAAAACAGCTAGAAAAGCCACAGAATTAACACCGTGTCGTGTATCTCCTCATGTTTTAGATTCAGAAACAGTCAATTTTCAGAGCACTCGGTATCTGCTCTCAGTCACTTCTTACTCAAATGAATTGCTAGTAGCTTACTCAGGTTTTATGCCAAATAGGATCATTCTTCTAGTCGTGACTTTCAGCTACCTCAACCAGGGGCATCTTGTAATTCTGTGAACTCTGAACTCTCAGGTGAATACTGTTGTTAGCGGTGCTCTGGATCGATTACATTATGAGAAAGATCCCTGCGTGAAATACGATATTGGACGCAAGCTGTGGATCTACTTGCACCGGGACAGGAGTGAGGAAGAGTTCGGTAAGCGTGGCTTGGTGATACCTTAAGGAGTGAAAGTGTTTATAGAGCTCTTGAGCTTCTTCAGTCCAGCTGGATAATCATAGAATCACAGAGTGGTTTGGGTTGGAAGGGACCTTAAAGCCCATCTAGTTCCAACCCCCCTGCCATGGGCAGGGACACCTTCCACTAGACCAGGTTGCTCCAAGCCTCATCCAGCCTGGCCTTGGACACTTCCAGGGATGGAGCATCCACAGCTTCTCTGGGCAACCTGTCCCAGGACCTCCCCACCCAGGAAGAATTTCTTCCTAATATCCAGTCTAAATCTGCCCTCTTTCAATTTAAACCCATTACCCCTTGTCCTGTCACTACAGGCCCTTGTAAAAAGCTCCCCCCCAGCTTTTAATGAACATTAATCTGTCAGTCTAGCTTTTTTCTCTCGTCATTTTGTAGTGTTAGCCCATCAGCATTTAAATCCTGTCTTGTCCAGTCCAGTGTGTCAGTTTGAAGTATTTGTTTGAAAAATAGCATCCCGTGTACAAGAACTGCACATTCCTTCACATTCATGTACATTCACAATGTGTTCAGCCTTTTTGGCTAATTTTACTTGATATTGTTCTTTGCACTATTACTTGACTGTGTGTTTTGATATCTTGTCTGAAGATGAACTTACAGTTCTGAATTGGCCTCTCAAATCAGTTTGCTAGTGTTCAGGAGCTCTAACCATTAATTTCTGTTTGCAGAACGCATCCACCAGGCTCAAGCTGCTGCAGCAAAGGCCAAGAAAGCTCTTCAGCAGAAACCAAAACCCCCAGCTAAAATGGTAAGTGGTTTTTTGCACAGGTTTGGACAGCTGCTTTTGGGGTTGGGAAGGAGATGGAGGTTTAACTTAATCCGTAAATGCAGCCTCCGTAGTGGCTGGTGAAAATTACCACCTATCTGAGTTTGCAGTTCATTATGTTTATGAATGCCGTACTGAAGCTCTCGGGGATTTGTCTTTGTTGTTGTTCCTGAGATCAAATATCTCTGAAGTAGTTGCTCTTGGCAAATTAACCAAGGTGGAAATCTGCGTGTTACGAATGTTTGTCGCCGCAGAGATGGGCTTTTCCCTGAGAACAGCAACAGCCCAAGGCACCAGCCCACTTGTGGCTGCAGTTGAGGAAGGCAGACAATCTGTGATTTCAGGGTGTAGCGTGGGGGCGTCACTCATACCCTTACAGAACTCCGCAGCCAAACCCAGCTTTTGGGATGCCCTTCATGCTTGACGTGGTTTCCTTGCAGAAGTCTAGTAGCAAGGAGAGTTCTGTGAAAGCGCTCCCCAGCAGCACGTCGGAGCCCAGCCAGCTGAGCCTTAGTGACTCCAGCATGCCACCAACTCCAGTGACTCCTGTGACACCAACGGCACCAGCATTACCAGCAACGCCTATTTCACCCCCACCCGTGTCTGTGGTTAGCAAGAGTGTATCTAGTGCTGGATCGGAGCCAGCAAAACCCAGCCAAAGGTACTCCTGTCTCATGTCACTTGTGAACATTCCGGGTTCTTTCCCGGTTGTTTCCTACATCTGTGCTCACCTACTGGCTTTATCTCTTCCGTAGTGTTCTTCTGGTATCTTCCCCTACCATGCCACAGCTCGGGACGTTGCTTTCCACGGCCCAGAGCTCACAGCCTGGGCCGCAGCCACCTCCCACCCGGGTGGTAAGTCACACCACCTCCTCGGGACTGCCGCAGGTCCGGGTGGTCTCTGCCCAGTCCAGCCTCCCAGCTGGCTCCCAGCAAGCCCCGGTGGTAACCCAGCAGCAGCAACCGACGTCCGTGCCTCAAATCCGCGTTCCGGCTACAGCTGCACAAACCAAAGTGATCCCTCAGGTGAGGTTGGCTGCGTGGAAACGGAGGAGTAGCTCTGACTTCTAATCTCACCCCCTCTCGTATTGCGCTATTGCTCGCTCGTTACACACAGTAACTGCAGGGCGGTTCAGTTCTCCTTTCCTCCTCCCTATCACCTATTCGTGTGGCAGCATTAAATCCTGCGTTGCAGTAAAAAGTCCCTACAACTTGTGAGCTGTAAGGCACAAGACAAAAAGTAAATTACTGAGCCGTAAGTACTGTGTTAATCTGCTCACAGGCTGCTTCTGTCTTCCCGTAGGCTGTGATGACGCTGCCGGTGAAAGCTCAAACCAGCCCGGTGCAGGTGCAAAGAGCAGGAAGCTCGGTGACAGGACAGACAGGCATCACTGTGACAGGACTGTCTGCAGCCCCCAGTCCTGCTGTAAAGCCGGTAACCAGCTCTCCCGGCAGTTCTGCTCCAAGCACCTCCTCTACTACTGTCATCCAGAATGTAGCCGGCCAGAATATCATCAAGCAGGTGAGGGAGAGACAAGGAACTGGGCTCTACGACCCCGTTTGTTGTGACAGGCATGGTAGGCAGGCGTGAAAAGGGGGCGAAAGCTGTAGTGAGCCGCAGTGCTGTGTGAGTTACCAACCGTATGGATTTAAGCCACTGCTGGTTTGGTCTGTCAGCCCCATTTTCACGTACAGGTAAAAGATACGTGTAAATCCAACATTAACCATCTTCAGATGTCGATCTCATTTTCATTCATCTTGTCTGAAGAAGCAGCTCTGCAGTATTTCATGTTGTGGATGTGTTTGGGGATGCCATTTCATCTGCAACCAAAACGGTTTTCGGAGGTGTACGGAGGGCTGCCATCGTGCCGCTTCACTTCTTGTGGGAGCAAACCTCATCCTGTTGGGAAGTTTTACTTTGGCTGTGCCTTGGAGTGCTGGTTTTGATACAGCCAGGTTTCTCTCATCTCTTCCAGGTGGCTATTACAGGACAACTCGGCATGAAGACCCAGCCTGGAAGTGGCATCCCCCTCACAACGACCAATTTTCGGATCCAAGGAAAGGATGTGTTGCGCCTCCCCCCGTCCTCTATCACCACAGACGCGAAGGGACAGACTGTGCTGCGTATCACCCCGGACATGATGGCCACCCTGGCCAAATCTCAAGTCACTACCGTCAAACTGACTCAGGACCTCTTCACGGCAGCTGCGGGAAGCAGCACTAGTGGGAAAGGCATCTCTGCAACCCTGCACGTGACATCCAATCCCGTCCAGACTGCTGATTCTCCAGCCAAGACTAGCACGGCCACTTCCGCTTCTTCCAGCCCGGCTGGAAGCACAGTAGTTAAAGTGACTCCTGACTTAAAGACTGCAGAGCCGACCAGCTCCGCTTTCCGGCTGATGCCTGCTCTGGGCATGACTGTGGCAGATCAGAAGAGCAAAGCCGTAACAACGGTGGCGTCCAGCGAGGCCAAGCCAGCTGCTACGATAAGAATCGTACAGGGGCTGGGGGTGATGCCGCCCAAAGCTGGGCAGACTATCACGGTAGCTACTCACGCTAAGCAAGTGCCCTCTTCCTCAGCAGTGAGCATGCCCGGCACGGTCCATACCTCGGCTGTCTCGTTACCAACCATGAGTGCCACGGTGTCCAAAGCAGTCGCTGTGGCCTCGGGAGCTGCTGGGACTCCCATAACTATAGGCACAGGAGCCACTGCCGTGCGGCAGGTACCCGTCAGCACCACGGTAGTCTCGACATCCCAGGCAGTAAGTAATGCTAAACTTTCTCTGGAGGCGGGTGAGAAAGGGGAAGGCTGAAGTGGTCTGATGGTTTATGTCTGGAAACTCTTTACATCCACAGAGGCTCAAATTAAGTGCTGTAGGACCTGGGTCTGCAACTCGTTTCAGGGTGTTGGAATTGTAGCTGAATGCCCAGGAAACAGTCAGATATGTCTTCCCTCACCTCCTGTTGCGAGCAAGTGAAATAAACTTTTCTTGCCTCAAGTCCTTCCTCATGCAGCTCAGCATCTGGCCCCACTCCCCTGGAATAATTTCCCTTGGAACGGTGTCAGGGCTGGAAGTGCTTGGTGTTTGTGTTAGCTTTTTTACCCGTTTCCCTGTTTAATGCAGTTTTAATGCCCAGAGCTGAAGGCACCATAAACTGTATTGTGAAAGTAGCGTAAGCTAAGTGACATTACCGTGGCTTCTTACGGATAAAAGTCACGGATGGGTGCAATGATCCTTCACGGGGAAGCACCACGGCGCTAAGACAATGCGGGTTTTCAGGGCTGAGGCAGCTGTGGAGGGAATGAGATGGAGAATTAACGAGTCTGCAATGGAGTAGAGATTTCATCAGCACAGCCGTTTCTGCTCCCGGGACTCCCAGACAGGGAGCTGAGCCGTAATTGCACGTTGCCAGGCAGTTTCTCTGCTGAACTCCCTGCGGCTCCTCACGTGTTCTTCACCTTCTCTAGGGTAAACTACCAGCACGAATAACAGTGCCGCTGTCCGTCATCAGCCAGCCAGTGAAAGGCAAGAGTGTGGTGACTGCCCCCATCATCAAGGGCAACCTTGGGGCCAAGTGAGTATTTTGCACCCGGTAGTTGTGCTTTAGAAACAGGCTGAGGAAGGGGCGTGGTCAGTAGGTTCCCGGGGAGCTGGCGAGCGGAATGGACTCACAGTCCATTAGCTGCAAGAAGCTGCATGAACATGGTGTCTGGCGATGGGAATGTAATCGTTTCGGTGCCACGAGACGGAGGTTCTAGCAAACACACTGAATTAAAAAATGTTTTTTGCCTTGACACCAGCTCTTAGAGTAGTTCTGTGTGTTTGAGCAAGAATTAACCTCGTGACATACCCAAAAATGTGTGTAATGTGAGGCCATCTCTCCGTTAAAGAGTCTAAGGAAGTGTTAACTGCCTCAGTGCAAATTCCTCTGCATTCAGGTGTTTAGATCTTTTTGTTTCTTCTTCCATGAACTCTGGCAGTGTCTCCCTTAGTTAATATTTCAGGGTAGAACACTCTGTGCTCGGCTGTTTTCTGCATTCCTCGAGAAACGTTCAGGTCTGATCAGCCAAACCCAGTGATGCACACAGTCCGGAATTAGAGGGTTTAATTTGTGGGATCAAGTCATTATCATGGTGATAAATGTTGGCAGAAAGTTGTCACTCGTGTATTGGCCAGTGTTGGGGGGGTGGGAGGAAACCCACTACTTCACATCATTAGTAAATTAGATAAAAAACTTTAATCTCCTTGCAACTGAAGAGCAACTTTTGAGTCTGAAAGGCCTCACCCTGCTGCGTACTAACCTTTCAACAATTCTCTCTCCGTAGCCTCAGCGGATTGGGTAGAAACATCATCCTGACCACGATGCCAGCAGGGACAAAACTGATCGCTGGGAACAAGCCAGTGAGTTTCCTGACGGCACAGCAACTCCAGCAGCTGCAGCAGCAAGGCCAGGCCACGCAGGTAACGGCGCCTAGAATGATAATGCTGTTTGATGAACTAAAAGCAAACACCAAAAATCCTGTCAGGAAATGTTCCCAGAGGCTGCAGGGACTGTTTGTGTACACTTGGCTCTTTTTTAGCGCTTTGGCTTCTGCGGGTCACCATTGCTTGAAGAAATCACGTTGTTGCTTTATCCATCTTTCTGTCTGGAAACTCAGTGTTCTGGAATTCCAACGAATTAATCTACATTGAGAGCTGCTGGTAACGAGTCTGTAGAAGTGATGTATCCGATGGATCCGAGTCCTTGTGAAAACATGTAAAAGCAGCTGACATGTTTTTACCCCAACTAGCTTCTGCTTCTTCCTCTCTCATCTTGAGATCTCTTGCCGCTATCCCAAGTGAGCAGTGGACGGAGCGAGGCATATTCTGGTCTTGATGTGTTTTGGTGCTCGGTCTTGTTCATATAACTGAATTCTGGATGGCCGCAGAAGCAGATAATGTACCAGCGCTTCAGAGTGCAAGTGCAGTGTGTCACCAGGTGGTTCTTGACGTGAGCTTTTTCTCTCCCACCCCAAACAGGTGCGAATTCAAACAGTCCCAGCCTCCCATCTCCAGCAAGGAACAGTGTCCGGCTCTACTAAAGCCGTTTCCACTGTGGTTGTAACAACAGCTCCATCTCCAAAGCAGACCCAAGATCAGCTGTGAACACTGGTTGGAAAACGGAGCGCTTTCCAAGAATTTCCCAGAGCCCGTGGCCATCCAGCCACCCGAGCCTGCCTACCCACAGTCGTGGCTAGGGATTGGACTGCGTTCTGTCCCCCTCTCTGGAGTCAGCGTTGTGATGTCTGGGTGGAAACCGCAGATGCTGTGCCTGCCAATCAAACCGTCTCAGTCCGGATGTGTAAAGCCAAGCTGTGTGGCGTTGATCATTTTTAAGAAACATCATCCTTTTCTTTGTTCTCTTCCCATCCTGAGGGCTGTTGGCAAATACCATTTCTGTGCATTTTGGGTTGTAGACAAAGCGGTTGATCCTTGGGTCTTCCTTAACCAGGGAAACTTGCTTGGAAGGGGTAATTCAGTGGCTTTTCAGCATCCTGAAGAACATGCCCCCTTTTGCTGGAGTCTCGCTGTCGCTACCTTCCTCTAGGTGACTCACGGGGGTGAGTCAGACGCCAGAGTTTGTAACATAGCCTGGAAGTAGATCCCTAACACGTTCAGTGCACTATTTATAGACTTTTTAAACACCTCTCCCCTAGTCCAACTTTCTGTGGACAGATACGGCTTCTGTGTTAAAAGCAGGATGAGAATCAAGATGGTTCTTGCTGTAAAAAAGAAAAAAGGCAGCCACGGGGAAGAGGGAGAAGTGGAGGAGATACAGAAAGTCGCTGGGTGAACAAGTCTGTCAGCAAGTGGGAATGTGCTGGGAAATGTCCACCAGGAGGATCCTCCTTTCGTTTTCCTCAGCAAACAGAGCAAGCTTTTTATTGGCTGAAAAAGATTGTTGTTTTAAAAATTTGGAGTGTGTTTTCAGATATCCCCAAACTGTAGTCTCCCGGACTCGGAAGAAATATTTTAACCCACGATCCCAGCCTTTAGTTTTGTTTTTACCTTTGCAATTTTATGTCAAATGGTTTGAATTTTGCACATACGGAGCTGAATTTGTGGCTGTTCTGACATGACCTTGAAGCTTTCTTGGGATGAGATCAAAAGACACGTTGGACCGGGAGAAGAGTAAAAGGGCAGAAGGCCCGAGAGATACCTCAGCCATCTCTTGTGCTGTGTACAGTGGTTGTCTGCCTGGCCAAGGGCTAACAGATTGTCCATCTTCTGTGCAAGGTGGTTCTTTTTAACCTGGTTTTTCGTGCAGTCTTTTTTTTAAACAGATGGTTTGCTCCGAGTTACACATTAGGGAACCGAGTGGTACGGTTCGGCGCTCCCCTGAGTGGCGTGGCTGGGGCTCAATCCCCCATGGCTGAGCGGGGCAGGCGGTGTTGCTGGGCTTCAGGCTGGGTGTGTCGGTCTTTCTGTGCCGTAACAAACCTACTTTGGGGGCAGGTTGGAGGAAAATGGGGTATTTCAGTAAAAAAAGAAGCGGCTAGTGGCAAATAATCGAATAATCAGGGCACATCAGTTTAAAGCAAGGATGTGAATTATGGTCTTTATATGCCTCGGGAACAGAATTTGGAGCCATGAAGGTTTTCTGAGCACTCTCTGACTAGATTTTTGTACTTTTTCTTGTACGTTTATCAACTGAGGAGAGGGCAGAAAGGCTGTGGTTTGGGAGGGAGGCGAGTTGGGAGGTTAAAATAAATTAAAGAGACGTCAGACAACTTGCTGGTATCGCTTGTGTGAACGAGCCTCTAAATTCAAGAGTCACGACCCCCCGGCTGCGTTAGTTCTGTTCACAACGAATAGACTTCCTCAGAGTCAAAACCCACAGTCAAGCACTCAACTATGGTCACAGCGCGAAGCCCCTCACGTTTCTGCGCATCCTCCTGCCAGGAGCCACGTGAAGTTGTCTCCGGACGCCAGCGTAACAACAAACCTGCCGCTAATGCCATGAGTTCGGCCTGCCTCGGGTGGTTGGAGTCGCGACCCCCCCGCTGCATTAGTTCTGTTCACAACGAATAGAGTTCCTCAGAGTCAAAACCTACAGTCAAGCACTCAACGATGGTCACAGCGCGAAGCCCCTCGCGTTTCTGCGCGTCTTCCTGCCAGGAGCCACGTGAATTTGTCTCCGGATGCCAGTGTAACAACAAACCTGCCGCTAATCCCACGAGTTCGGCCTGCCTCGGGTGGTTGCTGCGGCTGTTCTCGGGTTGCTGTTCAGCTCCGTTGCTGAGCTGGTCGCTGACGCCTGAGCAACCTTTTGCGTCGGTCGTGTTTGCCTCCGAGGGCCGGGACCCCTGGGGAAAGAGCATCTGTTGCTACAAGGGCTTCACAGTTCCAAGGGGCTGGGTTGAAGAATATGTGTTTGCTCCCAGCTTGGAAGAGAACAGCCGGTTCTGTGGTTCCGCTGCCGCCTGTCTGTTGTGTTGCTTCCACTCTGGTTGAAAAATAACCCTCCAGCACCTGCGAGTGGCCAGCCCTTGGTTTTAATAAGTAACTTAGAGGTCGACACAGGAGGCTGAAGGGCAGAGAGGGGCTCCAGTTGGTCTGCTGTACGCTGGGCCTGCCTGCGGGGGTCTGTAAGCTAGACTCTCTTCCCGGTGGGGTTGGCTCCCAGGTCCTCTGGTTCTGGTGACCGAAACCTGGTCCGGGAGCTGTGCCAGGGAGCACGCGTGCAGAGGAGGGAGGCCTAGAGAACACGTTACGCTGACGCTACCCGTTTTCCATCTGTTTGTCCTGCCCGAAAGCCCGTGAGCTGGCAGTCTGATGCATCATGCATCTTCACCTTTTGTAATTAAAAAATGGAAGTACAGCCTGCTTTTGTCATAGTGAGCCTTAATTATTCCTTTAAAACTGGATTAGATTCTTATTTCTAGCAAGAAAGTATCATGTAATTATTGCTTCCAAGGACTGAGCGTGTGACAAACTGCCAAAGGCCATTTAAAGCCTTTCTAACCTTTATTTTAACAACTGCTCTGTTTTATTTAAATCACAGGGGAAACCTGTACTCATACACCCCCGCAGGATGCCCTCACAACCCAAGGAACTCCCCTTGGGGTTACTACAAGCATTCCTTTTCCAAAGCAAATGGTTACTTGGGCATCAACCCGCGATCTTCCTTTCCCAAATGCCTTGAAGTCACCGGCGCAGTTTTCAGGGAAACAGAAAAATCTCATTGCTTGTTTTTCACGTGGCAAACGCGAACCACAGAAACTACAACCAAGTCATATTAAACTCACGTTTGCTCCTTTGGGGGGAAGCTTCAGGGCAGCGTCACGGTAGCTAGGGAAGCTTTTTGAATACAAAAGGAGCATCGTCATTTAATGGGAGTTTTGTCAACGTGGACTGAAACGTGGGATCACTTCACAAACCGTGGATTTCTCCCACCCCGTCCAACCCTGCTACGTACCAGTAAGCGACGGGATAGCTGAGGATGACAAGGGGTAAAAGAACCGTTGGACAAAGGGGAATTACAGCAGGCTGGGTTCACCTTTCTCACCTTGTCGGCTGAGCTGCAGATCTGCTCACCCCAGGCTGTGTTTGCAGCTGATGCCTCCGGAGGGCAACTCGTCTGACCTCCCTCAGGTCCTTCTTGCAGGATGATTCACTCTCTGGATATAACCATTTCTTTCTGTGGCCTGTAAGAAGAATTCTGGATGAGTAGCTCAAGTTTCAGCATTCCATGATTGAATTGAGGGATGACGCATTTTGTCTCGTGACCCATTCAGCGGGGATTAGTCTTGTATATGGCATCGTTGAGGCCTAAAAACTGCTAAACCGGAGGTGAATATTTTAACCAATCCATTAGTAACCACCCAACGCCTTGGTAAGCGCCTGTATCTCGGAACGTTACGTGTTCTTACTCCCCTACAGTCTGCAAGACCTGGAGCAAAATAATCCACCTGCCAGAACCCCAGGTCCTTCGAAGCAGAAACGCGCTGATCTTTCCGGGCTCCAGGATCAGGTCGTTTCCCAACAACACGTAAAGAGCAGAAGGCGCCAACCGAATCCAGGAGGGAGCAGCGGGAAGGGGATGTGCTGACCCAGAGCAAGGCCATGGTGGCCCGGAAACCAGCGGAGCAAACCCGCTGACGGTCACGCCGTGCCGATGCTGCTGGAAGAGTTACCCAGGACCCGCAGAGATGCCGGCGTTGTTTGAAACGCCATGACTTTGTGTCATTCCGAATGAATTCTTGGCAACGCGGGAAAATTTTTCAGCGTGTACTTAGGGAAATGGTGGCTGCCTGGTATTTATGAGATGTACGTGCAAAAATGTGCTTCTGCACGTAGAAAAACATGATCGATTACTCAAAAAACAGGGTCTTTGCGGCTGCTTCAGCAAGTCAGTCTGCGGTGAGAACGGCTGCCGTGTTCTCAGTCACACGGTCAGACTACGGGCAGTCAGAAGCCCTTGAGTCACCCCAGCTTTATGGATTCCTGAGGTCCCTTTGCTCGCGTCGGGACGTGAGGAAGTCGCTGGGGTGGCCCGAGTGGCTGAAAGGACGAGCAGTAACTTGGTAAGCCAGCGTACCCGGGTTTGCTCTCCAGAGCGTTCCTGCATGGAAAGGGCACTTCCAGCTTTGCTTGGCCCCTTAACGGCTACGAGAAGGGGTGTCAAGGCTGGTGCAAAGCAGGAAGGGAGGCTCTCCTGTCCGTGTTACTGTTGTAGCGGTCCACGTGGGAAGCTGGGAGTTTGTCAGAAATGATAAACTTAACTGGGTGGTTGTTCCAAACGCGCCCAGGCAGGAAGGTGTTACCGTGCAAAGCTGAGGATTTCCCCAAAAGCCCGAAAAACAGCAATTCTCCCAAAACCAGCACCCTATTCCTTTGAAGGGCAATGTGAAAGCTTAGTGGGTGTTTGTAGATAGCTGTGGCCATGAGAGAGACTCCCCAGTCCGAGGGATGAGTCCTTTGTCATTACAAAGCTGAGTTTGCATCTGCTCAGTAGGATTTATTCTGGTTTAGTTTTTCAGCTTGTGGAGGTGAGTCGGAGTGAGGGGGGCAGGCTGGAAGGGTGCTGTATCCGTTCAGCATCAGCAACCCAAGAGCTCCTTCCCGTGAGAAGAAAGCTTTCACTGGCTACGTCCACGCGCCTGGATTCTAACAACTTTAGCAAGAAGGTTCAGGGTTTGCGTTAGGGCTGGATTTAATCCCTGCTTAAGTTTTTCCTGCTTTGTGACACAAGTCAAGCGTCACAGAGAGCAACAACTAATTGGCTGGGACGTGCTGTTCTCAGCTCACTGACTCTTGGAGAGAAGTACTCTCTTCTCCCAGGAGCTGAGATGTTTCCCAGCATCTCCCTGCCCTCTCATGGAAGGTATCTGAGGGCTCCCCTTGCCCGTGGACAGTCTTTTCCCCACAGGTGCTTGTGAGCCAGCCACAAATGTCCTGAGCTTCACAGAATTGGTAGAAGAGCCATGGGAATAAGTTAGAGCTTACCAATTTTTCCATGCAGTGAGGGAGATTAAGGTTGGATGATAGGCAAGCTCACAGAAAGCATGGACACCTTAATGATAGAATGGATTGTCTTGGGAGCAGGGGAGTTTCCAGACAAACATACGTAATGATCCTACTTTTGGGGTGGAGAATGGACGGGAGCAGGTCTGGAAGCCTGATGCAGCCGGCAGGGTGTTTCATCCAGCCTGCCACCTCATCCCGGAGAGGACTAGCATCATCTGGAGAGCACGTATTGCTTCTCACCTCTGACAGACTGAACTCCGCGGGTGAGTTCGCAGCCAGTTTTCCTGCTGTAGGGTGGGCGCGTTAACAGCACGTGCCGACTCACCGGATCCCACTGGATGAAATAGCTCGAAGAACATCAGGCAGTTCGTTGTCTGAAAGATGGCAGGAGCAGGACCATAAAACCAGCAAAAAACCCGCTACATACCGCATCCCTTGTCCTCTACAGCAGCAAAGTGAGGGAAAAAGAGGACAAGTCAGAGCTGCGTACTTTTATTTCTTGCTTGTAAACCAACAGAGTCTGAACTTAGGTTTTCTGCGGAAAACAAGGTGGCGAGGCAACGGCGGGTGGGTCATCTCTACTTGTTTGTAATAACCCTAAGCGAGAGGGGCAGTTCCAACGCATCGTTTGCGCCTCTCTCCCAGCTAAGTCATGGCCTGGGCTCACCCATTCGCAGGTTGTTAAGCAGGCAGGACCTTAACTGACTCTGCATCTTGGGTGTGCCCGAGTGCGCAGCCCGGGTTTCAAAACACTCAGCGCCAGAAACCAGGCAGTCCAGCCCGTCCACTCTGTCGCACTTGGGGTTCGGCTGGCAAACGCTGCTGCTGATTCAGAGCTCGCCCAAGAGGTTCTGCTGCCGGGAGCCACAGCGGAGCTCCAGAGCCAGCGCTGGTACAGTCCTGTGAGCAAGCTTACATCCTACGGCCCTTCGGGGTCCCTTGGAACCGTTAGCAACAGAGGCACGGAGAAACGAGCCTCCTTAATTTTGAAGTTAGGGCAGTGTGCGCTGGCAGCCCAGAAAGCCAACCGTACCCTGGGCTGTATCCAGAGAAGTGTGGCCAGCAGGGCGAGGGAGGGGATTCTGCCCCTGTACTCTGCTCGGGTGAGACCCCACCTGGAGTGCTGCGTCCAGCTGTGGAGCCCCCAACATCAGAAGGATATTGACCACTTGGAGCGAGTCCAGAGGAGGGCACAGAGATGCTCCGAGGGCTGGAGGACCTCTGCTATGGGGACAGGCTGGGAGAGTTGGGCTTGTTCAGCCTGGAGAAGGGAAGGCTCCGGGGAGACCGTATAGCACCGTCCAGTGCCTGGGGGGGCTACAAGGAAGCTGGGGGGGACTTTTTACAAGGGTCTGTAGTGACAGAACAAGGGGGAACGGGTTTAAATTGAAAGCGGGGACGTTTAGATTGGATATCAGGAAGAAGTTCTTCCCGGAGAGGGTGGGGAGGCACTGGGACAGGTTGCCCAGAGAAGCTGTGAATGCCCCATCCCTGGAAGCGTTCAAGGCCAGGCTGGATGAGGCTTGGAGCAACCTGGTCTAGTGGAAGGTGTCCCTGCCCATGGCAGGGGGGTTGGAACTAGATGATCTTTAAGGTCCCTTCCAACCCAAACCATTCTGTGGTTCTATGAAATCGTGGCTCAGAGGTGTCTGGGAAGTGTTGGGGAGCTGAGGGTGGACTTTCTCCTCGCTTTCTCCGCTTGCTGCTCGTGCCCATACCTTCCAGGGGATGGAGCTGGTCACTAGTGCCCTTGGCTCCGGCCAGCTTTCCTGAGCTCGGGAGCGTAAAGCTACGTGGGATCCCTGCCAGCGTCCTGTTTTGCAAGCAGGGCCGTCGCTCCCGAGCTGGAGAGAAGCCGTGGAGATCACAGGGTACGTTCCCATCCCCACGAGGCTGCAAGCCTCCAGCACGTGCCCGAAAGCAGCCCCGCAGAGCGGTGCCCAGCTGCCCTCTCACCCTCCGGCTGCCGGCGAGCGATGCTTCTCCTTGCACTGCAGATGGAGCGGCTGGATCATGGCAAGAGACTTCCAAGAGGGACCCGAAAGCAGCAGGGCTGCCCCGTGCAGACGCTCCCCCCTGCTCACCTTTGCTCTCCGGGGGCTGCCGGTTCGGCTGGAAACCGCAGAGCTCCGGGATGACTGTTTTCCTCTCCTCCCACTGAATCAGCCTTTTATTTACCCTTTGGAATGCAAAGTAACAGGACACCCTGGGAGCTTTATCTCTCTCCCAATCTTTTGTATCGCTCTGGAAGTTGCCAAACCGGCTTGAAGGTTTGAGCTCGCAGGCACAAAAGGGGTGGTTTCGGGGCTGGCCGGCAGGAATCCGGGTGGGAGGGCACCGTCGGTGAAATTTGAATTTAGGAGTCACGCAGCGAAACACAATCCTCGGGACGGGCTGCGGGGAGGAAAACCCCTTTGTCCCCGAGTGAATCCCAGCGCTGCCGAGCTGGGATTAGCGGGAGCCACCTCCACCGCGAGGCTCTTCCCGGCGGGCAGCCTGCGCTCCTTCCGAAAGGAGAAGGACGGTTTCCTTGCTTTCACGTGGATGGCATTCCCGGGGCTGGGAGCGGATGCGGAACTCTCCTGCCCCTTCAGGGTTCGCTGCTCCCGCCGCTAATCCCTGGGACTGGCCTGGGCATCCAGCTCTTGCAACTGGTCCAGCTCTCGCCACTCGGTTCTGACGGAGACGGACTCGTTCCCAGATTCCCGCGGTGCCGGAGCTCTCCATCCCCCGAAAGGCCCCCCCGGAATGCCGTTGTGGGCACGCTGATGCCGAGAGGCGGCGTTCGGAGGAGCAGGTGAAGGCGTTGGTTGGATGAATTGGTAGCAAAGGGTGAACGAGGTGCTGACGGCTGCTCGCGCACGTGGGTGGTAGCAAAGGGAAGGGACGAGGTGCTGACGGCTGCTCTCGCACGTGGGTGAGTGCCCGAATCCCCACTGCCCGCTCGGGGCTCAGCATCCCTCGGGCGGGCGGGACACGCGCGGGGGTCTCCCAGCACTGCTCACGGGAGCTGCCGCTTTGGGGGTTGGGGTTGTGCGGTGCCCGGGCAGCGTCTCCTCAACACCAACAGCACGGGAACGGGAATCCCATCATTGAGGGCTCTGAACCAGCCGCCTCCCAGCTGTACACAATCTGTTAGCATCGTATTGCTTGGGTTTGGGGTTTTTTTTTTTCCCCAACGGTGGTTGCATCCTTTTGCTCAAAGAGCCGGTTGGGCTCATGAAGGAGTTTGTACAATGGCAGCGGCTTGAAGCTCGGTGAGACCGGGAGCTGTTTACCTGCGCGGGAGGCACCGGTAACCCCCCGGAGTGAGTCCGCATCTCGCCCTCCCCCCGGGCAGAGGGCGGTCGCTGGGCTCCGGGGCAGAAGTCGGCGGAAACAAAGGGCAACGGTTCAGCTCGAGGGAGCTGCTGGACCCCCCGAACCGTGCTGTTTGTGGGGTGTTGCCAGGCGGGGAGCGGCTGTGGGGCACCGGGCAGGGCTGGGCAGCTGAGAGCAGCTCCAGCCGGGCGGTTTCACCGGGGGGGGAAATGCCTTAAATCGGAGATGCTTCCTGCTCTGCGCGGGGAGGGAGCAGCCGGGGCAGCGCCAGGAGTGTTTCTGTAAAGTTACATTCTGGTTTTCACCTAAAACCAGCAACACCGCTTACCTGACACCGTCTCTGTGGTTTGTTTGTTTTTTGTTTTTTTTTTTTTCCCCAGAAACGTGCAAAAGGGATGCAAAACTTGCGCTCTGCGGGAGGCATTTTAGAGCCAGGGGTAACCCCGCGAGCATCTCCCTGCGGGTGTGAACGGGTGCTGACTCCCGTTACACCGAAACCAGCTTTCTGGGCAGTTCAGGTGTGGGGAGAATTCCAGTTCGGGGCCGAATGCGCTTGGTTTAAAGGGGTTCAGGGCAGCCCTGGGCCTTGGGGTAGGCTGACGGGCAGCTCGCGCACCGGTACGGACTGGCACGAGTGAGACTGGGAAGGGAAACTCCTTCCCAAGCGAGAGGATGGTCCAGCTATCTTTAATCCGAATTTGGCAGCCTCTCAGCTGGCTGGTGTTGGTACGCATCAGACTTTTCCGGTCTCCACAGCAGAGCACGTGGCAAAAGGTTTATTTGGATGCTGCAGCCTGCGTGGGGCTTTTGGCCGCGACGTCTTCCGTCATTTTCCCACGACAAATGGTGAAGTGGGTGAGCGCACACGGGAGCCCTGGGTGAGCCGTGGAGTGTTTTCCGGCTTCCC
>NW_010226386.1:0-20529 GCF_000690775.1 Eurypyga helias
TTTTGCCAGATCTGAAACCTCTGCAAATTTGGCATTCTTCTTCTGAGAAAGGACAGGACCCTTTGTGGAATTCCTTATTCATGCACTGGGGGGTGTTGAGGCCCTACCCAACTCAGACGGTTACGATGCCCATGGAAAGATCTTTGCCTTGTCTTTGGTTGGAGGTGGAATATGCAGTTTTCTAACTCAGCACAGAAAATATATGAGAACTTCATCAATATTTCATAAATATATGAAATGTTCATATATTTTTAGTGCTGTATTGGGTTTGTGTGATGGGGAGTTTGGTAGTGGGGAAGGGTCTACAGGGCTGGCTCCTCTGAGAAACTGCTAGAAGCTTCCCCAGCTACAAGTTGGACCTGCCTCTAGGCCAGGACCAGCCAATTAGTGCCTCTGTGATTAGCATATTTAAGAGGGGAAAGCAAAGAGAACCAGCAGCGGAGAGAGGAGTGGGGTGTGAGAGAGACAACCAGGCAGACACCCAGGTCAGTGCAGAAAGGTGGGGAGGAGGGGGCAGGCTGGGGCCTGCCCCCATGGAGGGTCACGGGGGGCAGAGGCCTCCCTGCAGCCTGGAGAGGACCCCACACCAGAGCAGGGGGGGGCACCCAAATGAGCCCCTGACTCCATGGGAAGCCCAGGCTGGAGCAGGTTGCTCCTGAAGGACTGCACCCACGGAAGGGACCCACGCCAGAGCAGTTGGTGAAGAACTGCAGCCCCTGGGAAGGACTTATGCCAGGGAAGTTGGTGGAGGACTGTCTCCTGTGGGAGGGCCCCCACGCTGGAGCAGGGGCAGAGTGATTGGAGACCTCCCCTGAAGAGGAAGGAGCAGCAGAGACAGCGTGTGATGGACTGACCACAACCCCCAGTTCCCATCCCTCTGCACTGATGGCAGGGAGGGGGGAGAGAAATCAGGAGTAAAGCTGAGCTTGGGAAGAAGGGAGAGGTGGGAGGAAGGTTTTTAAGATCTGTTTCTCATTATCCTACTCCAATTTTATTGGTAACAAATTAAATTGATTTTTCTTACCCAAGTCGAGTCTCTTTTGCCTGTGACCATAACTGGTGAGTGATCCCTCCCTGTCCATGTCTTGATCCACAAGCCTTTCCTGCTATTTTCTTCTCCCCACCTCACAGAGGGGAGGAGTGACCGAGTGGCCACGTGGTGCTTAGTTTTCTGCTGGGCCTAAAACACAACCTGTGCTCATGCCCTTCGACAGGGATGCTGCTGTCTTACTTCACGTGGGCATTCTCCAGCTCTCAGCAGAGAGCATACTGGGTCAACAGGACTGAAACGGCCACTTGTAAAGGGAGGTGGTGGAAAAGGGGCTTCAGGCAGCTCCTGGCAATTGAAAAATAACATTTAAAAAGAAAGTTGTTCTGACATCTCATATGCATTGTTGCTGTTCTTACATCGTAAGCTTCCCCTTCCTGCTTGCATCCCCGAGTCCTCTCTGCAGACCCATACAGCAAAACCCTGCGCTCAACACACCTGGGCATCGGAGAGGGGCCATTGGTGCTGTGAGTGGGTGCGGGAATACTGATGGGGACAGAATGGGCGATAATCTTGGGTTCTGGCTTATCTTGCCCCTCCATTCATCTGCAAGGACATCGGGTGGAGAAGGTGTCTTTGCAGAAAGCCTCCTTTGCTTGTTGCGCTTCCCATATGTATTTCAGAACTAAAGAGCTGAGATTCTACTCTGGCTGCTGTTTCAATCATGTCATCCCTCCCAGAGGCATCATCCGTATCCTTGCAGTGAGGACAGGTCTGCTGAGGTGCTCCCAATCAGCAGTTGTTCATGAAGAACATCCCTAGTTCAGGACACAGCCCTGCTATCTCCTCAACAGCTTGCAGCAGATGATAGCTCTATCTCTGCTATCCCATGCCCACAGCTGCAAGAAACACGTGGGGGCCTCCACCACGATTCTGATCAGTATTATAAACCTCAGTGTCCTTCTGTCCCTTAGTTTTATTGCCAGGTGTATATGTATATATCAATACATCCTAGAAACCTCTGCTGGAGAATCCTACTAATCTCAGGAGGGACCTCTGGAGGGCTCTAATCCAGCCCACTGCTTGCAGCAGGATTAACTCCAAAACTTGATTTGACTTGACAGGATTTGGAATTGATGCTTCAGTTTTGTCCTGTGCCCATTCCAGTTATTTACTGTCTTCAAATCCTTTAATAGTATTTGATTCAAAGTACTTCTCTAATGTACTTCTGAAGTACTTCTCTACCAGTAAGTAACGTGCTTTATTGATACACACGCACACACACGCAATTCTTATTTTTGGATGACCTGGCAGGTCATTAAAATGATCATTCCAACTTTGATCATTTTAAATAATGCAGCTAAACCTTTGCTCACAGCCGTAATTAGGTATTCACTGACGTAAGAGCCGATATTCTGTGTTAACATTTTAGCCTGGCTAGACCGTCAACTTGAAGGCAGCTTTTAATGTGAGTTTTAAATTCCGCATTTCTCTTTTGTCAGATGGCTCCACGTTAACTTCCTTAGATACAGTGCTAATTTTTCACATTAGTCAAATCCACTTACCATAATTTTTAATGATTGTAGCCCAGAGAAAGCAAATATCACTCTGCTCTCTCAATCTGCCAAGGGAGAGGGCTGAAGGCAGCTGATGTGATGAAATTCCTTTGGATTAGACAAAGAAACAGAAATAAACCTTTTAATTTTTTTCGCAGCAAGTCGATACATAAGAGGTGGGTTCTGAATCAGAGGGTCTGTTAGGGGCTTTAAAGAACCATGTGGGAGGGGAGTATTAAATAAAATAATGAAGCTGCTTCTTTCCCCGCCGTTCCTGTCCAAAGCTGATCTTCCCTAATTTGTCTGAATCATCCTGTTCCGCCCACACGTAGGAAACCTGCACAAGAACACTGCTTTGCACCGTTCAGGCTCTACGTGTGCTGCGGTCCAGCATGCGCTGTAACTCTCACCAGTTTGCTAAAGAAATTACCACCGTAGCGGTATTAATCTTACGATGAGAGGTTTCAACATTCCTCGGGCATCCTTATTTACGTGAGACCATCTTTCCTGATAAAAGTCACATGGTAAGACCAGTAGCTTTTATGTTGCTATAGAAACAATCCAAACCGAAAGCATCTCCCTATAAAAGGAAAGATCGCTTCCTGCAAAACAGGTCTCGGAATGTCACACTCCTGTCAAAGCAATGGCACTTTCATTTTCATTATCTAAGTAAGATGCCTTTACCCTGATGATCTTTCCCACTTGTGGTGGGATGCTGGAGTGCAGCCTTCTGCTAAATCTGGAGAAAACCACGTCTGAACTTCCATTTCTTTCTGGGCATGGGGTGTCTTCTACTAACCTTCCAATAACCCTCCTTAGATTTATTTCTGTGCTGAAAAACTTACCAGTCTAAAATTTTTTATTGACTTCCACGTTTCCAGTTTCAACTTTCATCTTGATAGAAAAATAACAAAACCAATACAGGGGCTTCAGATGATTTTGTGTTGATCTTTTGAGTGTCGAGATGACCGTGAATCTAAGCACAAGACCACAAACTGATCAACGCTCTTCTTCCTCACAAGTCATTTGTGCATATCCCTTTAGGTAAAGTGTTACATTAAAGACCTTATTTGGTTTGTTTTGGGTTTTTGGGGGGGTTTCTTTTAGGAGAGATGTCATTTTGTCATAAATGTATTGGTGCTTGTTGAATTCTGCCCGTATATGTGCCGTAGTGAATTCTATGGAGAATCAGGTCCTTCCAAGGTTGTGGAGCTGTTTCCCAACAAGCACATATTTGTTCTACCAACATTCACCACACACACATCACAGCTCTGGCAGTATCCCAGTTCAGCTGAGCTATTTTCTTCCTCCTCAACATTTTCCTGAGGACCCCTCTGAGTTCCTTGTTCCTCAGGCTATAGATGAGGGGATACAGTAATGGAGTAATGTTGGTGTAGACCAGAGACACCACCTTGTCTCGAGCTGGCGAGTAACTGGACTTCGGGCGAATGTACATGAAGATGGCACATCCATAGTGTAGCAAGGTGATGGCCAAGTGGGAAATGCAGGTGGAAAAGGCCTTGCCCCTTCCCACGGAGGAGGTGACATGTAACAAAGCAGCAGCAATGCAAGCATACGAAGTCAGGATTAGGAGGAAGGGGAGCAGCAGGAGGAGCACGCAGGCAGCCAGCAAGGGCAGCTCAGGGGTGTAGCTCTGCGTACAGGCCAAGTGCAGCACAGCAGGGACATCGCAGAAGAAGTGGTTGATACGACGCGACTGACAGAAAGGTAAGCGGAAGACAGCCACCGTCAACCCCAGGGCGACAGCAAAGCCTCCCAGACAGCATCCCACAGCCAGCCTGAGGCAGAGCCCCTGGCTCATCACAGCTACGTAGTGAAGTGGCTGGCAGATGGCAACGTAATGGTCGTACGACATGGCTACCAGGAGGAAGCATTCAGCCCCGCCGAGCGCCACAAAAAGGTGCATCTGGGCAGCACAGCCGATGAAAGAGATGGTGCTGCCGTCCACCACTACCAGGCTGAGGAGTGCCTTAGGGGCAACGACTAAGGTGTAGCAGAGCTCAATGACAGAGAGCTGACAGAGGAAGAAGAGCATGGGAGGACGGGAAGGCTCCATAACCACTGCCATGAAGACCAACACATTCCCTGCCAACGTGACCAAGTGGACAATGAGAAAGATAAGGAAGAGGATGACCCGCAGACAGAGCAGCTCGGAGAAGCCAAGCAGGAGGAACTCCACGGTTGCATCAGTGCTCTTATTGTCCCTCTCCATGCAGCCTTCACATGGCATCTACAGGGAGAGAAATAGAAGGGAGACAGTTGAATTTGACCGGATGCCTGGCAGTCAGTTCCATATAGGAAACCATGTTGTAGTGCTGTAGAAACAGTGTAGTAAAGCTCATTGTGCGGGGAGGAAGGTGGTTTCATTTAAAACCAAAACCGATTCCTCTCAGTCATAGTCAACACACTCTCAGACCCATATTCTCACAAACACCAAGATTGTTCTGCCCAAATGATCTGCTTAGGATTCTTTGTCATGACATTGATGACAGGGAAGGTCAGCTGTTGGGTCTTCATCGCTTCTTCTGGGTTGTTCTTAGGCCGGTGACCATGTGCAGGTTTTGAACATGCCACCCTTTAGGAGATGACACACTGATTAGTCTCTCCATCCTGCCCTGCTTTTGAGAGTCATCACTGCACTCTCCGTCCTGATCTGAGTGTCCCAAGAAGCTGTAGATGGATGTGTTGGGATCTTGATGACCCCAAGTCTTGCAGATATTCTGCTACTGCTTCCACTCCCAGGCAGACCCGTTCATTCTCTGATCACACCAATACTGCAGTTCTCTACATCTGTGCCAGGGATGTACAAGGACAACCAGGCAGTGAGCTGGAGCTTCTGCTCTACAATCTGGCTCAAACTATTGGGAATTTGAGGTGTTCACTGACTGGCTTCTCCCTTCCCCATCATGGATCTGCCTCAAAGTCCATATGGAAACAGGGTTTCAGATGGAAGGGGTCAGTGATTAGTCATGAGGATTCCAAAATTAGAGCTGACATTATGGCTGCTTACATCTTTGTGCCTGGCTCAGCCCTATGGCATCAGAATTAGAGAAAACAACCTTCTGAACTCAAACCCAAAGCTGTCCATGGCAATGTACTCTGCATAACGATTTTTTACAGAAAATACAAAGTTAATACCTTGCACTTAAAGAGTATGGGATCTTGCTTGTCACAGGAAGGATGCAAAGTTCCTAGGAACCTGGAGTGATGCAAAGCTGTTTAAGTTGTAAATATCTAGAAAAGGAAAGGATGTAGAGAGACATCTAATAACAAACTACATATACTGGTCACAGGTGAGCAGTGTTCATTGCTCATGTGCCTCTCATTTAAATGCAACATTTACCACGAGGAATAATTCCAAATCTTTCTACACTGTAAACCAGGAATAAAAGCAGAGATTCCTTGAAGACTTCTGCTCCCACCAAAAACCTAGCAATATTTAATTATGAAAGAAGTTGAAAAATTACATGAAATATTCCAGTGCCATCAAAAGCAAATAGAAGGAATGGAAAGTTGATGGAAAAAATTACTAGTGGAGACTGGGATTTTCCTGGAAAGAAGACATCTCAAAAATGCTCCAGAAATAAAGAGTCCGTGAAGTTGAGGAGACGAATCTGATAAGCCCACATGCCTTTATTTTTACCACTGCAGTCTTTGGAACTGGCTGCCCCAAGTTTCCTTGTGATCCAGTATCTCAGCAGGGTTTAAAACACCTGGGGACTCGAGTGAATGATGACAACATCCACAATTATATTACCTCAGGTGCAAAACTAGGAATTCAGTCTCTCTGCTTCAGGGCATAAATCAGCAAAATAACTAAGTCAGGAAGAAATTTTACCGTAAGCTCCAAGACAAAAAAATGGGCAGTCAGTGAAGAGCAAGAAGGAGCTCTTTAACGAATGTAGAGGGAGCAGTGGTCCTGCAAAAGCAGGTAACTCAGCAAGGACTACTGCTAGACACAGTTCCCAGTGGTTACAAAGCCATGGATAACTCCTGTATCCAGATGTTGCTGCTCCAGATCCTCCCTGACAGCTATTCTAAACAATCTGGCCATATTGCTTTCTTGACACTTTATGCAAGTAGCAGTTCTTCACAATAAAAGAGAGCAATGAATTGATACGTGATCTCAAGACCCAGTCATAGGGGGACCAGCTGGGGCTCCAGCACTGAGCTCCAGCTCACTCCGAGTACTGAGACTTTAAGACGACCCTACTGAACAAAACAGAGGTAAAGAGTAGGGAACAAACAGGGGGTTTCCTTCCTTTCGTTTGGAGGTGATCGCTTCAGAGACAACATACCATCTCTGGGTTAGAAGGTAAGGAGATTGAGACTTCTTCCTCTTGATGATGCGTGCAGTTCAGCCTGGGCTGCGAGCCTGTTTCTGTCCCAGTCTGGGGTCCCTCCGGCAGTGAGTGTCCCTAGAGCCAATGTTTTTCTTCAGCATTTCATAATCATCCTCTCTTCCGCAGGACCCAGTTCCTTATATACAATATGACACAGAGGTCTTTACCCGTTGACTCTGCCCTCCCTGCATGAATGATGGGTGGTTCTATTCCTCCCAAGAAAAGGGGATTTGGAGTAAATCAAGCATCAGGATGTCATTGCACCTCCAGAGGAAGACAGTATGTAACTCTCTCCTACAGGGCTCTTGCTCCTTTCACTGAAGAAGCTGGGAGGAGCTGATTATTCATTGGGCTGGTTTCTACTAGAAATGGCAATGATCTAATTAACAGAATGCATTGCTACTCTTCTTAAATCAAAATACATCTGTGGATCTTTAAGTGAGTTTAAACTAAACTCACACTTAAAAGCAAAGCAAAACCAATAATAATAACTTTAAGCCTATCTATAGAACTGCGTTTGGAGTTTTCACCAGTTCAGCTAATTTGTTATTTCTTACTGACTCAGGTGAAATCACCCTTCAGCAGTGGATAGGACAGGTTATTTGGGACCAAATTATTTTTATGACTATTGTTACATTCATTCCTGGCCACTTACACTAAAATCATTAAAGACATCTGTAGGCTTATATACATAGAAAAGAGAAGCAAAGTCAAGACTCTTGACTTCTAAAATGCAGCTTTCTGTTAACCCAGCTTGGCAGAAACCTGTAAATATGGTACCTTAAGATTTTTCCTAAGACATGGTGTAGAGGAAGTCTCACTTTCAAAATATTTTTCTGTAATATTTTATGTATATGGCATAGTCATTCTGGGACAAAACTACCCCATGTATCAGTGCAGTCCCTGGACTAACTGTGTTGGGAGCAGCTCTGCAGAAAATAACCTGGGCTTCCAGTGGACAGCAAGATGAACATAAGCCAGGAAGAGAAAATGAAGGCCAACCACATACTGGGCTGCAATAGGAGGAATGTGGCCAGCAGGTGAAGGGAAGTGATTATTCCCCTTTATCTGGCACACATGAAGCCACATCTGGAATGCTGCATCTACAAGATACCGCTGGCCCTTTCAAACCCCTTATCTTTGACTGAGAGGATTGATGAAAATATTACCTGGGCATCAGTCTCTCACTGATGCACCCAGGGCTCTGTAATCCTTTTTGATACTCCTCAGACTGCTCACGGCTGCATCACTGGTGCCCACGTGAAACAGCAGCAGTGGAAATATCAGTGGACTGTACGAGGCTTGGTAGCCTCCAGTTGTGGAGGCCTCAACATCAGAAGGATATCGACTGGTTGGAGCGAGTCCAGAGGAGGCCACGGAGATGCTCCGAGGGCTGGAGCCCCTCTGCTATGGGGACAGGCTGGGAGAGGTGGGGGTGTTCAGCCTGGAGAAGAGAAGGCTCCGGGGAGACCTTATAGCACCTTCCAGTGCCTGAAGGGGCTACAAGGAAGCTGGGGGGGACTTTTTACAAGGGCCTGTAGTGACAGGACAAGGGGTAACGGGTTTAAATTGAAAGTGGGGAGGTTTAGATTGGATATCCGGAAGAAATTCTTCCCGGAGAGGGTGGTGAGGCACTGGGACAGGTTGCCCAGAGAAGCTGTGGATGCCCCATCCCTGGATGTCTTCAAGGCCAGGCTGGATGAGGCTTGGAGCAACCTGGTCTAGTGGAAGGTGTCCCTGCCCATGGCAGGGGGCTTGGAACTGGATGTTTTTTAAGGTCCCTTCCAACCCAAACCTCTTTGTGATTCTGTGATTCTACGTTTCTATACAGGCACCTGGTAAGCAGCACACCTCTCAAGAGAGTGCATCAGGTTGGCAAATGGATGTCTCTGCCCCTACACAAGAGAGTCACCTAATTACTATCACACGTTTCTGTTTCTTGGTTGCCCTGGTCCTTACATGGGGAGCAGATGAGGCTGCCTTGTTCTCCACCAGCATCTCTTCTGATGTGACACGTCTTTTGCATTTGCAGAGCGGCGAAGCGGTTCTGCAAAGGCACCTCGGGCTTTGGGGGAGGTCTGTTCCTCCTGCTGGTCCTTGCCCTTGTGACTGTCCATTCTTTGTCAACATTGGTCTCCTTCCCTTCTGTGTGTCTTGGCGGGGGGAGTTTCAGGCTGTTAGGCTGTGAGTCCACTGCCGATCGCACTTGGGACCTGCTGTCTAACTCCGTCTCATCCTCCCTGATGTCCCACAGTCTTCTCCCCACCTCCTGCATCTCGCCCACTGCCTCAGGAAACCCTCCGCCTGGGCATCCCTTTGGCATGCAGATCCACTGACTGTCCCAGGAGAAAAGTCTGGGCACTTCCTGTACCTCAGCCTCTCCCTTCAGCATCTCCATCTGGGTGGAGGCATCCACCGCTCCCTGGCCCTGGGACCCCCCCTCCTGCCTGCCTCAGCTAGCACAAAGGGGAAACGCTGCTGCTCATCAGGGTGGTCCACTGCTGGGGTAACTGTCTGGGAGGCCGGGAGGTCTTCCTCCTTGGAGATGTTCATGTTGCCTGTTCAAGGCCGTGAGATCCAGCTCTGGAGCTAGCTGTGCTGGGAGCAAGGTGGTGTAATAGAGGCCTCCAGATGCTTCCCTGCCACCCAAATCTTGTTTCGGGTCTGTGACTGCTCAGCCTTCCTCAGATGCCCTGTACGGACAAGGCAGAGCTGTGTGTGTACCTGGGGAGCTTTGCTGTCACAGACTGAAGTGTCTGGGGAGTTTTGTGCCCTCCAAGGCTACAACCTGGGATTCTGCAGTGTCACAGTTTTGAAATGAGGCAGGAACTTAAGTGCCGAAGTAGTTTTTAAATGTCTTTACTGTTTTATAAACCCGCTATGTAACCCTGGGAATTAAAGCCGTGACAGTGGGGTCTCCCCTCTTCAGTCTCTCAATTCACTTCGCTTTCAACTTTTAAAACTTGTTTTTATTTCAACTTCTTTCCCCCCTACGCTTTTTGTTGTTGTTGTTTCAGCTGCTGCAAACAATTCAGGGTAGGAAATGCCCTTAAAGCATTTACTAAACTGAATTCTGGATCTGGCAGGAATTTCTAGATGCTGTTGTATAATCGCGAATAAAACAACAACCCTAAAGCCTCTCTCTGTGACAGGTTGTCTCCGCAGCTCAAACGCAGTGAAGTCAAGGAGCTGGCTATTTTACAATTCCATCTAACAAATTGGGTGGACTCTAAGGGGAGGTCAATCTTTATGGTGAAGAGTCTGGTTTAGTCAGATGCTTTGCAGACTAATATAGCTCCTTCTAGCAAATTCTGTGAGAATTTCAGGACACCAACTAATTAGCTGACGTAGTTTCTCTTTGTGTTATAAAATAGAATTCAGGGGTTTAGGTGGCATTTCTTCCTTTAATTTATGTTTATTCTCTTCTTTAACCCAAACCACAGGAGGTAATCTGCTCCCCCAGTAACAATGCAAAAAACAATTACAAGGAACTATTTTGACAAGTCTGTTCCAACTCTCTCATCTTCAGATGGTCCTTTTCAGCTGCTGGATTGGAGGTGAACCTAGGTGAGTCAGCACGTACCCCGTAACCACTACCACACTGTCAGCAGTAACACGCACTGATTTTAATTTTTTTTTACCATAGTGCCCAGCCTCACACTGAAATAAGTAAGGCAAATTACTGTTTCAGTTTGTGTGTGTGTGTGTAGATAAGCTGTCGTTTATTAACATGCAACTTACCCCTCCCCGCAACGTCTCAACACACGCCTACTCATTACCTCCAAAACGTGGCTCACCAAACAGGGGCGCGTTAGGTGGAGCGAGGTATGCATCCCAGTGCTAGAACACACAGCAACCAGACAAACAAAGAGCAGGAGAGGATGAGAATATGCATGTCAAAGTGACGCTGTGCTTCCTCCTCTAGCCCACACCTTTCAGGTTCCCAGCATTTTCATTGCATCAGCTTGCAGCCAAACGCATAATAGGTTAATAAAGACCGAACGTTAGCATCAGTGTTTGCATGCTCGGGACTGCAGTGCGTTAGAGAGACCGAACTTCTTCCCTGCTGCAGAGTTCAGCCCTGCCCTCCTCCCCTGCAGTCTGTGTGATTTTTTTTTTTTTTTGGGTACATGCCTGCAAGGCTTTGGGACTGGCCTGCCTTAGCCCTAATTTGTATAAAGAGTTTCTTGGAATCCAGCTACGGTTAATGAATCACATCATATCAGTTTCTATCAACAGTTGCAACAGACTTCAGAGGATGTTCCCCTCAGTCTTCAGAAAAAGGACTGGAGCTGGACTTGCCTATCCACACCCGTGAATCACCAGCCTGCTCCAAAGAAGGCAAGAGAAGCAATAATGCTGCCCAGGAAGCATTACCAGGAAGCTCGGCGTAATCAGGAGCAATAGGGACAACAATGGAAAACAGCTGAGATGTACCAGGAAGCCTGGAGGAGAAGGATGGTCATTCCCAGTGGCTGCCGAGGCAATGGCACCCTTAGCCCAGACGGTCCTGTGGCTCTGACATGACAGAGGGATGCAAAATTTTTCAGCAGGCCAGAAATAATGTTCGAGCAACATAGAATCATAGAATCACTAGATTGGAAAAGACCTTAGAGATCATCCAGTCCAACCGTATCTGTCCACCACTAAACCATATCTCAGCACCTCATCCACCCGTCTCTTAAACACATCCAGGGATGGTGACTCCACCACCTCCCTGGGCAGCCTGTTCCAGTGCGTGATAACCCTTTCAGTGAAGAACTTTTTCCTTACATCCAATCTAAACCTCCCCTGGAACATGAAGCAACTAGCCAGCAGTAAAAGAGAATGAAGGGGATGAGAAAGATTGCAGACCCTTGCATGCTAAAACACGCTGACATGGATGCTCTGGGGGCATCATACTCTCGTAGAAAGCAAAAACCCTGGCTTTAGTGCCTTCACTGGCATTCTGCTGCACGTATGTTCACAAGCAGAAGCTACTTTGTTACTCAGAAATGTTATGGTGACTTATCTGATTAGTGAAACGCAGGCAGTTTTCAGGTAGATTCCTTGAATTGCATTGTGTGATTAATGAAACGTAAGATTCACTCTGATGAAAATGTAACAGTGGCAATGTGAAAATTAAACATAAATATCATTTGAGAAAGTGCATTTTTGACTCCATTAAGGCTTATTATGATCAGGATGTAGCTGAGCCAGGGGCTGGAAATGGCAGCATCTTGAAAGAGACTTTTTAGCAGGTACTGGATCCCCATTCTGCAGTCAACATGAGTCAAGAAATGCTGACTCCCAGAGAGGCTAGACACTGACACAGTTGTGCATAGCCTTTAGGATAAGCAGTGTTTCCTTATTGCTGTAATGTTCAGAGCTTCTTGGGAACCAGGAACTGAAACTGGCCCAGGTGGTAACAGCAGGATGACTGGCATCAATTTGCCTTGGTGAGAAAAAAGCCTCACACTCCTCTCATTGAGTTTCTGTTGTTGGGCTTGATAAACACTGTCTGGGAACTCACTCTGTTAAAGATGCTGAACCATAATCCAACCAAAACAGTTGTGTGAAAAAAGGTAGGTAGCCTGGCAGCCGTCTTCTCCTCATGGTTTGTTAAAGGTGGGGCATTTCTTTCACCTCACTGTACTTACTCATACTCTAACCCAGCCAAAGGCATTGTCTTGCATCTCTGCTAAGAAAATGGTTGCATAGATCAGTTAATAACATTAGAAACATGCAAGCTTTTCCTAGTTGGGGAAAAAAACCCCACAAAGTTACTGAAAAAAACTAGTTTAGGACTAGAGAAAGGACAGATCTAAAAGGAGAAGTCATGAAAGACGATGAAAAGATTTAAAGTGAAAGCAGAAAGTGAAAATGAGAAAGGCAGACAAACTGAAAACTAAGCTACAGGCCCTGGAAAAGGTTAACTTGTACTCCTGTAGTACTACAACATCAGTCAAGTTCTCAACAAGATAATCCCGTGAGACTAAAATGGCAGGGCTCGATGACACAAAATGACATGGCCTCATATTGCTATAGGGCAAGAGAACGAGCATGACAGAGTCGCAGAGCAGTAACTAAAACCACACAAGAGTGAACAAATGCCGGTGCAATAACAAGGACCTTTGAAAAACTGGGATGTACCTTAGAAAAATGAGGATGGGGGAGAGGAAGGTGGGGCTGGACCACCTTCTTGCGAGACCAAGAAGTGAGAAAGTCCGCCCCAGTCATGTGAAAGGAGTACATATGTGGCACCAGGCGATGTTAATGGGGGGTGCAATCCCCTTCGTCTCTACCCTGGAAGTCTTTCCCAGTTGTTCCAAATGAACTGCTGACTAGAGGAGATCACTGGAGAATGCAACTCTGAATGTTATGGGAAGTTAGTTTCAGATGCATTTGGACAACTTTGTGGATCTCTCTGTAGATCTAATTAAAAGTTTGTTTTTTAATAGCCAGCTTATAACCTGCAGCCAGAGGGGCTCATCTGGAAAGGAGCAGAGTAGCTGCATCCCTCATAGTCCTTGAAGGAGCTCAGCAGTGCTCAGCCCCTCTTGGGACTGGGATCACAGCACCCTGGGGCCTTGTTGAGAACCACTGGTGTTGACATCTGAAAAATCACGTATTTATTGCCGCCTTTTGTTCCCTGTGCAAATGAGTCGTTGTCCCACCTGAGCTCTTCCTTGGGGTGGCAGTGGCTGAGACACTCCACCTGGGGACATCGTTTGTTTTTCCTTAATTTGGTCTGATGCAACTGCAGCTCCTGGGAGGAACGGCAGAAAAGCTCTTATGAAGTTTTCCACAGGAGACATCATCCCAAGCTGATGGTGCACACACTCCATCCCGAGTGTACCCAGGCTACTGCTGATTTCCTCCTCCTCCCAGCTCATGTTTGGCTATCTAGGTTAAAATTTGGCACCTATTTCACTTAGGAACCCACGGCTCATTTGCGGGGTAGCGAGGCAAGACCAACACGTTTTTCCAAAGAACCTTATTGCAGAAAGTAACCTCTGGCAACCAGCACCCTAGACTGAATGAACAAACTCCAGATGAACCGGAGCTCATTTAGACAGAGGAACTGTGGTAGGCAGTCAATATATGCGCGGTCAGCAGGTGGGCTGCAGAATCCATTCTAGCACTGAACTATTGAGGTTATTTCAAGCTAGATTTCAAGCAAGTTAGGTGGAGAAAGTGGAAGAAAAGAGCAATCTGTCACTAATGGTGGACAGAACCTATGTTTTAGAAACCATACATAGCTGCTTGATGGACTGGATAGGAAGGGAGCAGATGCTCCATGGAAGAACCACCCATCTCTTGCCTTCAGCATCTTTAGCACTATTTCTACTTGTTGCCTCATAATGTACGCATTAGCTACTTCTATGATCCTGCTTCTTGTGTTCACAACATCTCTATAGACTTATCTAGCATAAACGGAAAAAACTAAGATGCCTCAGTGAGAATTCAGCAATCTAGCCGTAACACAAAGCAAGGCAGTGCGGCACCACGGCGGAATAAAGGGTGAGCTGCAGTAAAATTATACTAGCACAGGTGTCCATGGACACAGATTTACAGGAAATAGTTTCAAGTGGATGCAAGAGAGACAGAATTTTAATAGTTTTTTTGCATGAGGACCTGTTAGGGGAGAGAAATATCACCCTGCAGGGATCCTTGTCTACCACTGCGTCACATATTTAATTTCCTCACTGTGTTGCATGGGTGACCAAATCCCTTATCTGAAAGGACACACTGAATGGCACAGCAAAATCATGAGCTGTGTAGAGGAACAGAGGGAAGAAGGTGACAATAGCCCTATTATACTTCTGCTGAGCAGGCAAACTGGGCCAGTCAGCTTCACCGCCCACTGCCGTCCAGTTTTGTTACTGGGATTTCCCTAACACAAAATAATTGGCAGGTGAGCATATCTATGCCTATTACTTTATATTCAAACACTGAGAAGACCTTTCTCCATGAATTAGCAACTTTCTTTTGTTAACAATTTTTGAACATAGGCTGAAGATCTTGCGACAGCCTGAGCAGCAAACCAAATAAAGTGCTCAGATGTTCTTTAGGCTGAGGAATGGGAAGTGTAATGAAAGTGCATCAAGGGGATGTGATACCAAAACACTCCCCAGCCCTACAGAAGCTCTTCACTGAACCACAGAAACATAAGAAACTGGTCTGGAAGATCCAGTCTCTTGCTCAGAGCTGGAGTGTCACTCACACCACACCACATCGTCATGTAACCAAGTCTTGAAAGCCACCAAGGTTGGAGACTCCTTCACCACTCTGGATACCAGTTCCAGGGCTGTGCTTCCTCTTGGTGAAAAAGGTTTCCTGATGTCCAGCCGGACCCTCCCAAGGTGTGATTTGCAGCCATTGACCTTTACTGTTGATTTAATGGAGCTGCCATAAACCTCTGCTATTTGGGACTGGAAGGTGGGAGAATGAGGGAGACAGGACAAGAAGGAGGAAAAACAAGATCGGTTCCATCAAGACCGTATTGAAAAACAGCCTGTTTGAAGAGCATAAAGAAGGAGTAGCTGTCTTTACTATTTTTTGCATTAAGTCACAAGGTGAAAGAGTTGACAGAGTTGAGTCAAGACCTTCTTTGCAGAAAGCACCGTGTAAATACAACGCCTTCCTTTGAACTGCTGTGCTCGTTGGCTCAGCTTCTGTGCTGAGCATTTGAACTGTCACTGACACGTAAGGTGTGAAATTTACTGTCTTCTGTGGTATGGGGCAAGAGCATGGCAGGCAGAGATTGTTGGCTATTGCACTGCTGATGGCTTGAGCGGAGCTGACTGTCGGTAGCTGTGCAGTGAAACCGAGTTCAGACGACAGTATACCCTTACTTTCATTTTCGTTCCCATAGAGATGGGTGGAGAACCTATTAACAGTTGAGTCAGTTCCTGACAAATATCTGGTGCTCCTTGAAGACACTGATAGCAAAGTTTTATCATTTTTCCTTTATGTTTTCTATTTTTTCTCCTCCGTAAGCTCCATAACCATCATATCTCATTAATTCCAGTTCACAGGGGTTAGGTCTTCAGAATAATAAAGCATACAGTCCAAAGAGGCTGCAGGTACGAAAGTTTGTCAATTAGATAAATGAAAGGGAAGTTGAGAATCCATTCTTTCTCCTGTCTGAAATGCACTAATGTTGACTGTTTTCTCTCAGCTGAGGAACTGGACGAATGAAGACCATCCTAAAACAGCTCTTATAGTCCCAAAAGGTGAGTAAGTCAACTGGGGAAGATGATCCTAATTTACACCGTAACAGATACAGCCATACTCACCAGCCTCACACACTTGAGTGCAACCTTAGTTATGACGAGGATGGGCCAGCCATGGCTTTGAAGGATACTAAATTACAGAAATCTGTTAAATGCCAGCTGGATATACCAGAGAGGATACTCTGCAAAGATTGTATGTTACTAAAAACTGATTTTATTCATTGTGGGCTTCGATGGATAGAGCAGTCTTTTGTTGCCTGAAATTTGGAATAGTGTTAATGTTGCAGAAGTTAGGTCACAGAGATAGGAGTCTCGATGTGTGGCTCTCAACACTTCTGCTGGACACTAAAATCAGAAGATCAGCTTTACTGGAATTAAGTAATTGTATCTAACAAGTAAACAACTTCCTTTTTTTCAAGATGCTTCAAACCAAGAATGTAACTTTTACCCAAGATGGAGCAACACTACCCATACTTTCTCAAATCACTTCTTCCCCTGTCTGATTTTGGAAGCTTGATGACTATTCCCAGAAGCACCATGGCTTTTCCAGTGAACAGCCTACCTACTCATTTTTCATTTCAGGAGGAACTGTTCCTATTAGACTTGATACTACGATTTCATATTAAACTTAACACTACTATTTTGTGTCAGAAGTTGAGGACTATGGAGCAATGGAAATGCTGCACAGTAGGGAGAACACAAGGTGAAAATTATGACTCTACTTGTCAATCAGCTACACATGCCATGGAAAGTAAAATGGGCACAAGGCCACCCTGAAAACAAACAGTGAAGTTGCTGGAAATAGAGATTTCTAAATGACTCACAACATCCAGCCCTAGGCAAAGCAGGAGTGATAAAAGTGGGAGCAAACCAAGCCTGAGCACTGCTGCTTGTCTTATGGGGTATTTCTTTAAAGAAGAAAACCTGAGGGAAAACATGAATTTTGAAAACTGTTGCACTGGAAGGTGAAGAGTCAAAATGGTGTGCTGACATCCAGGCAGATAAATGCACCAACATCTTTTTTCCACTACAGTGAGAAAGAAAAACCCAAAGCTGGAAACAATCCAGAAGTAGAAACCTTTCCCTGTAGTCAGTTGAGTCTGCGACGTATGATGTGTTGGCAGCATTAGGCAGGGATTCACATCTCCCCCCAGAAGCAGTCTTGTCTGTTAGGATGATTTTTTTTGAGATTCACCTCAGTCCAGGAATGGCCTTGAAAGAGTACGTCACACAAAACTGTAAGCACAAGTTTTTTCTCTTCAATAAAACATAATACCAAACTGAGAATGACAACAATAGAACTGGTAAGTAACTCAGCCACCGCTATAGAAAATACGTAGGATGTGCTTGACGTCACAGCTTGGCTGTAATTAGCATTGCATTTAGATGGAGGACTTGGCTGACTATCCTTGTTTTATGTGAGTCCTAGTAATGTCATATGTGGGGGTTGAAGACAGCGCCTTATCTCTGGCAGCCTGTGCAGTTGGCCGTGGTGGTGTCCTTTACGTGACGTGTGTCTGTCTCTGGGTTACACACCCAACCTCACTACTGGCTGAACCTGCAATTTGGGAAGCAGCAGCCATGTCCACCAACCTTCGGCAGGGAGACACCAGCTGGACTCCAGCAGCCAAGTGAAGGGAGTTACCAGGGGTTGAAGCCCACTGTATATCTCAACTACACTGACACATAAAACTTGAAGAGTGAGTTGTCCAAAAAGAAACTCTGGAACTGGTGTTTTTTCCAGAGAAAAACTAGCTTGTGCAACTTTATCATTCATTGCTTTTACTTTATGTCCTTGTTCTGTGATACGTTTTCACCCTTTGGTTCATGACTGCAGATCAACTGCTTACAGGAACTACCATGAGCTTTCTTGGAAAAGCATCTTGCATATTGAAAACCTACACATCAGCGGTTGCTATCTGAGTTCCCTTTTTCTTGCAGTTGTTGTAGGAAGTTCTACTTCTGCTGTGTGGAAAGTAGTGAAAAAAATCACTAAAACACCAAATTGAGGCCTAAGGCCAAAATCACAGATTTACAGGAGGAAGTAAGGTAAGAAGAGACTGTTAGAGTCCTCTAGTCCAATCTCCTGCTGATAGCAGGACTGACTCCAAGTTAGGTGAAGTTCCTCAAGGCCTTGTCCAGGTTAGTTCTGGACAGAGAATCACAGTATCATAAAATGGTTTGGGTTGGAAGAGATCTTTAAAAGTCATTTAATCCAACCCCCTCTAGGGACTTCTTTCACTAGACCAGGTTGCTCAAAGCCCAATCCAACCTGACCTTGAATGCTTCCAATTACGAGGCATACACAGCTTCTCCGGGCAACCTGTTCCAGTGTCTCACTACCCTCATCATAAAAAATGTCTCACATATATCCTATTTAAATCTACCCTCTTTTGGTTTAAAACTATTGCCCGTTGTCACTATGGGCCATAGTAAAGAAGTCTCTTTCTGCCTTTCTTATCAACCCCCTTTATATGAGAGCCAACTATAAGGTCTCCCAGGAGAGCATCTCTTCTCCAGGCTGAAAAAGCCCAACTCTCTCAGCTTTTCTTCATAGCAGAGGTCCTCCAGACCTCTCATCATCTTCATGGCCCTCCTCTGGACTCGCTCCAACAGGTCCATGTCTTCCCTGTGCTGGGGACCCAGAACTGGATGCAGCAGTCCAGGTGTGGTCTCACAGAAGTGGAGTTGAGGGGCACAACCACCTCCCTCGAGCTGCTGGTCGCAATTCTTTTTATGCAGCCTAGGATAGAGTTGGCTTTCTGGGCTGCAAGCACACATGGCCAGATCATCCAGTTTTTCATGCACCAGTATCCCCAAGTCCTTCTCCACTGGGCTGCTCTCAGTCCATTCAACCCACAGTCTGTACTGATCCCTGGGATTGCCCCAACCCAGGTGCAGGACCTTTGCACTTGGCCTTGTTGAACTTCATGAGGTTCATAGAGGCCCACTCGTGGGTCTTGTCCAGGTACCTCTGCATGGTCCCACCCATTCAGCGTATCAACAGCACCACTGAGCTTGGTGTCACCTGCAGACTTGATGCGGGTGGTCTCTTCATCAATGACATAGACAGTGGGATTGAATGCAAAACCAAATAAATAATATTTGTTCCGGTATGGACCTTTGAAGGGTAATTTGTTACTGGTTTCCATCTCTTCATCAACGACATAGACAGTGAGATTGAATGCAAAAACAAATAAATAATATTTGTTCCAGTATGGATCCTGGAAGGGTAATTTGTTACTGGTTTCCACTTGTACATTGAGACATTGTCTATAAGTTTTTGGAAGTGGCCACCCAGCCAGTTCCTTATCCATCTAACAGTCCATCCGTCAAACCCATATCTCCCCAAATTAACAGCCAGAATGCTGTGTCAGAGGCCTTATAGAAATCCCCATAGATGACTTCTGTAGCTTTTTCCTTGTCCACTGACACAGTTACTTGATCATAGAAGGTCACTTCATTAGACAGGCACAACTTGCCCTCGGTGAAGCAATGTTGGCTGTCTCTAATCACCTCCCTGTCTTTCATATGTTTTGATGTGTCTTCCAGAAGGATCTGCTCCACAATGTTACCAGGCACGAACGTGAGCCTGACTGGTTGGTAGTTCCCAGGGTTCTTTTTAAAAATGGGAACGATAAATCCCTTTTTTCAGTCTCAGGGGACTTCACCTGACTGCCATGACTTATGATGGAGAGTGGTTTGCCAGCTACATCAGCCAATCCCTCAGGACCCTGGGGTGCTGTTTGTTGGGTCCTGTCGACTTGTGTATGTCCAGATTCCTGAGGTGGTCTTTACCCTGACCTCATAGCACTCCTCATCAGCCAATCCCTCAGGACCCAGGGGTGCTGTTTGTTGGGTCCTGTTGACTTGTGTATGTCCAGATTCCCGAGGTGGTCTTTACCCTGACCTCATACAATGGGACGGACTTCATTCCTCCAGTCCCTGCCTTGAGTTTCAGGGGACTGAGAGGTGTGGGAAGAGAGAACTGTGGCAAAAGAATTATTGAGTATCTCAGCCTTCTCCATGTCAGTTGTCACCAGTTCTCCTGTCTTATTTATTGTGGCGGTGGTGGTGTATGTTTTCATTAGTCTTCCTTTTCTGGCCAACGTAACTTTAAAAGCCCTTCTATTTTTTTTCTTTTCTTTTCTTTTTTTGCCAAATTCAGCTCCAGCCGTGCCTTGGCTTTCCTGATCCCATCCCCCTGTTTTTGGAGCATAGTTACATCAGTTAGGAACATGAAAAGAGTCCCTCCAGCCCTGCTCAGTGTAGTTGTACCTCTTACAGGGAAGGACTTCTGTCTCCCTGAGTTGCTGAGAGAGAGATTTTTGCTGCACTCATCATATTCTGTACCTCTCCTTGGGCGAGAGAAAAAGCTACATATACCTAACCTTTAGTAGTGT
>NW_010226386.1:20556-26337 GCF_000690775.1 Eurypyga helias
TGTGGTATGGCCAACCCTCATGCAAAGTCAGTGTTTGGGCTTCCACTGACTGCACTAACCATAATCTCAGTATGTGTCACTCAACAACTGTACCCTTATGGTGTTTGCACAAGTCTTCATCCACTCGTAATAATCGTTGGCTTTTCACAAGCTGTGATTTGGGAGGTTTGGACTAGACATTAAGAAAAACTTTTTCACTGCAGCACTGGACCAGGTACAGGACAGTGGAGTTCATCAACTTCATCAATAGTTAGCTAGCTAAAGTCACAGGGACCTGATACGGTGTTGGGGATAGTCCCACCCGATGCAGAATTTCTGAAAAATGCTTCACTGGTTTGATGACATGGAAATCCATGAATAACTGATAAATAACAGATGAGTCTGTAGGTCAAATTACAGCTCCAGCTTCTCATGCAGAGGGTGCCTTAATGTGTTTCCCTTTCCAGCTGCTGCTGTTGACTGAGGGCTGTTTCCATCACCAACTCTTTATATTCCTGTCATATTCATTCACCATCAGGTGACAGCTAAATCCAGTGGTATTCTGAACTTCAAACCATGTCATCTTTGCTTAACATCAGTCCTTGACATCTTGTTGATCATAATGACAGTGTGATAGAGAGGTCTGCAGAAATTCTGGTCAAGTGTAGCAGTGATTTCTGCAAATACTGCAAGGATGGGTGACTTGAAAATAATGATAAAGAGCCAACCATCCCCTCTCCATTCTTTTCTGGCTGCCTAGGTGTGCAGTGAAAAAAAAAAAACCAACCAAGCAAACAAAAATAAAACCCACAAAAAAACCAACATAGAGGTAGTGAGCACTATCATTTATTTTTTAGGAAGCAGATGTTCAGGTTATAGTCACCCCATGCATGTGGCCATTGTAGCCTGCAGTTAATAGTCCAGCTAAGGACTAATTATGTCAACTATGCAAATAAGGATATTCCTGAAATGTTTGATTTACATTTTAACTTCTCTGACAAGGACGATGAGAGAGCAGTAAAAGGAAGTTTCCCGTATGAAGCCTTTCCCCTTTTCCTAAAACCCTCTCACCGCGGGCAGGCTGCTGGCCAACGGGCCAAAGGCCCAGGGCGGGTGAAAGGCCCAGGGCGGTTGCCCAGGATGGCGAACACTGCCATCCTCCTTGCCTGCCTCTTTCCAATCATGGCCATCATGGCAAAGTTCCACAACCACCCCTGGTCCAAATGAAAACCCAGCAGTGACCTCCCACGGGTTACACAAAGGCAGCCCACGGAGGGCCAGGGCTCTGCGGGGATATCCCGCCTCGCTCCAGAGGATGGCAGCAGAGGCCGAGCCACCCCGAAGGCCCCGTCATAGAACCACAGAATCACAGGATGGTTTGGGTTGGAAGGGGCCTTAAAGACCACCCAGTTCCAACCCCCCTGCCATGGGCAGGGACACCTTCCACTAGACCAGGTTGCTCCAAGCCTCATCCAGCCTGGCCTTGGACACTTCCAGGGATGGGGCATCCACAGTTTCTCTGGGCAACCTGTCCCAGTGCCTCACCACCCTCTCCGGGAAGAATTTCTTCCTGATATCCAATCTAAACCTCCCCGCTTTCAATTTAAACCCGTTACCCCTTGTCCTGTCACTACAGGCCCTTGCAAAAGTCCCCCCCAGCTTTCTCTTAGGCCCAGCTTTCTTCCCTCTCCCCATTTCAGACCACGCTGAATTCCCTACTTCCCAGCTCGAGTTCTGCAGGTTTTCCAAGGGCTCCAGGCAGGATAACGCAGGACACTGCAGCAGCAACATCGGGACAATATTCCCGGGTAATACCAAGACGAAATGCAGTGAGCGGTGCAAGTGTCACTGTGCCCGCTGCTGGCCCCAGCACCTGCCCCCAGAGGGGTCCGGCTGGGGACCCCCCATCCTGGGCACCCCGGGAGGCAGCGCTGCACCTGCTGAGGCTGGGCGAGGAGCACACGTTTCCCACTTTTCTCAGGAAAACCTGGGATTTCAAGGGTTAGGACAGACTGACCTACCACAGCACTGGGTCGCCTGTGGAAAATAAAATGTACGTACTTCCGGAAGCAATGGAAAAGGTGCTCTGTGTGATTGAGCTGGCACACAGCAGGGATTGTGCGAATGCGTGAGGGAAGTGACTTCCATGGTGAACACATCTTGTACTAGCTCTAGATGGATTTTCTTGAAGTTCTCTCTCTCACGGTGAGGTGTTTCCAGAGTAAAATGAAAATACTGTGTGTATAAATAAATATGTCTATATGGAAATACTTAATCTTGTGTGTATATATATACTTAATCTTTATATGTGTATATATATAAAAATAGATGCAGATGGTAGTATTGCAGGTGGTAATCAAAAGCACCAATATTGTTGTCTTAAAAGCAGACAGGAAGGTCAAGGTGTAGGACCCACAAATGGGGTGTAAATAGAGACCTATTCATGCAAAACAAGATTAGAAAAAAGAATTTTAAAGGAGAAGCCTGGGAATACAAACATACATTTTTCCAGGCTTTTTAATTTGCGGTAACTACCAAATATTGTAAGTGATGGTTTACACTCTCTGTTATGAACTGAAATAATTTAATTTGGTTAGAGATGGTGTTTCAGACAATTGACAAGCAATAATATTATTGTGCTAAGCATGGCTCCAAACATTTTCCCCGTTCATTCTGCAGTAAATACTTCGTATAATATTTCTTTTAAATATTTTTCTTCTATCAACTGTTCCCACTTCTGATCATGCACATGACAGCAGAGATTATCCTTCCCCAGCATAGTTTTATGTCTTTTAAATTCCTGAACTACAGATCTTGTTCCTCCTCATTTCCCCATCCTCCTTCCTTTCCTCCCCTACATGGGTACACCTTATCTCCTGCATCAAGTTACTGGTTCTCCCAAATGCCAGACTTTGGTCTCAACAGAAAGAGCCGTTACCAGCGCACTTAAGGGTCTTTTGGAAAGATCTCATGGTGGGAGGATTCAAACTGATATTGCCCCAGAGGTCTTGACGCAAAGCATTCCTTCTGCAGTCAGACAAGTGACGGTACCTTAGGTGTGCTCTCGAGAACGCCGTCTGCGCGTGACTGCTGTCACCTGGGGCTGTAAATCAAGCACACTCTTCTGTGTATGCTATCCTCGATGGTGCTTCTCCAGAAAACTGCTGGGCATGGTGAACAACCTACAATGAACACGAAGGGAAAACAGTTCACTGAGGTGTGATGAGTGTCATTACTTGCTCACACGGTTTGAGTCACAGTGGAACTACTCTTGGCAGAAAACAGTGTCCCATAAACTCTGGTGGAATTTCTTCTGTAGTATGGGTGCTCAGGACTCAGCCCATCCCCTGTCTGGTCACCATCTTCCAAGGGCTTTGGCTTCACTCGTTCTGCTCTGGTGTACCTGACACAATACCAAGCACCAGAAGGATCATCTGATAAACTATTCATTTGAATTCATCATGCAGTGAATTGCAGAATTAGCTACGCAAACATTGGTTTTCCTCATAAATATTAGCTAACCGTCTTTTATCATTTATCACTGGGAACCTGCTTTACAGGATCATGTAACTAGGGATGTCCTTCCTCTCTCCTGGTTTTGAAATTAAAACAGGCATTCTGGACAATATTAAACAGCACCACTAGAACAATTCCCAGAGTCAGCTTCCAGCCTTCGTTGCTTGTCAGCTCTTTTAAATCTTTCTGGTTTACGTTTTCACAAATTGTTTTATGTTGTCACGTAAAACTTTATTGAAAATCTGCATTAGCATGAAACAAATTTTCAACACAAAGGCAACAAGAAATTATGGTGGGGATTTCTTTAATTTTCTGCTTGCCTTTTTTTGTTGAAAGGATGTGTCCACCCAGTGTCTGCACTAGTAAACCACTGTCAGAAGTAGAAGGTGGGGAAAAGTTAAGAGATACCTATGTCAGTAGGCAGTCATGATGGGTCTAAGACTCTCTTCATCAAGCTTTGAATCCTGTGTGGGATAGAGCAGTGTGTGGTGCTTTAACAGGAAACCAACGGCTGGACCTGCAGGAAAACCTCAGCTATAAGAGAGGCAGTGATAGATGGGACAGATGGTGTTGACCTATGGCTGCTACAGGGCATGGGGTCTGCTAGGCCGTATTTAAGAGACATGGATCCTGCACAGTCTAAATCTAATTGAATTATTCTGTTGGGCCTTGTTGCCTCTTCTCCTTCAGTCACCAGCTCTACAACTGTCTCCTCCTAGCCTTGTTGACTCTTCTCCTTCAGTCACCACCAGCTCTACAACTGTCTCCTCCTGTCCTGCTAAGACCCATCTTGCCCTTTGTGTCTGTAGACTCGTAGCACTTCTAAATTTTAAAATATGGGAAACCATACTTGGTACGTGGGATATGAGACTGTCTGCTTCATTAAGTTCATCAGATCAAGACCTTTTTCGTTCAAAATTAGTCATACTAGTGTCATTTGCTAGCAAACTTCAAGCTGGACTAGCCAGCGAGTAGGAGACCCAGGATCTGGGCAGGGATATCAGACAGACAGAGGGCTCTTGCTGATATTCAGGGCATCCACAAGTGTGAGGATGCCTATGACACGTGTGTGTGAGTGTGTGCATCGGTTGGCTAGCAAGCCTCAAGCTGGACCAGCCAGTAAGAAGGAGACAAATATCTCCCAGTCAGAAAGCCAAGATCCAGTCAGGATATTGGACAGGTTGAGGGCTCATAGTGATATCTGAGGGACCTGTGAATGTGCTTGTGGATCTAGGGAGTGAGGGTGTGTATGATTTCACTAGTGGATTTCAGTCTTGATCACCTGGAGAGAAGAAAGGGGGCCTGGCTGTCCACACTTAAATTTTATGTGTGTCCTGGTAGCATTATATGTAGGGGTTGAATGCAGCACCTTATCGGTGGCAGTCCAAAAAGAAACTCTAGAACTTGTGTTTTTTTCCAGAGAAAAACTAGCTTGTGCAACTTTATCGTTCATTGCTTTCACTTATGTCCTTGTTCTGTGATACGTTTTCACCCTTTGGTTCATGACTGCAGATCAACTGCTTACAGGAACTACCATGGGCTTTCTTGGAAAAGCATCTTGCATATTGAAAACCTACACATCAGCGGTTGCTATCTGAGTTCCCTTTTTCTTGCAGTTGTTGTAGGAAGTTCTACTTCTGCTGTGTTGAAAGCAATAAAACAGCATCCTGAAAAATTAGTTTCGCCAAAACAATCATCAACAAAAAGTCCCAGTCACCAAACTAAGGACAAAGGAATTTCAGGGGCAAATTAATAGCTGAGTGCTAGGGCAAAACAAAGTAGCTCATTAGACCTACTTGAGTCTATGTCATTATACATAAATACAGATCAGGACATCGGCAGACTGACATGTCTGAGTAGGAGGGATAGACCACGGACATGGATCATCTTTAGTTATAGCAAGATTGATGAGGAATAATATGGGACAGGAGATATTAGAATTTGCCAGTCCTGGATCTTAAGTAATGAGCTTGAATAATCCTGCTAGCCACGAGGATCATGGGATCATAGGATAATTCAGGTTGACAGGGACTTCTGGATGCCATCAGGTACAATCTGGTGCTCAAGACACAGACAAGTATGAGGTCAGATATGGTGGCTCAGGGCTTTATCCAGTCAGGTCTTAAAAATTCCCTGAACATGGATACTACCCAACTTCCCTGGGTAACATGATCTAAACTTATACTGAAAAATTTCTCATTATGCCTGTCACTTTCTCATCCTACCATCATGTGCCATTCTGAAAAACTTGGCTCTGTCTTATCACAGAATCACAGAACAGTGTGG
>NW_010226387.1:0-30442 GCF_000690775.1 Eurypyga helias
CGGGTGACACTGGGCCACGCTTGGAGGCCTTCCCTTTTCTTCCTCCCTTAGTGCCGTCGGGGGGTCTCAGCCAGGAGTTGCAGCGCGGGGGCTGCGAGGAGCTGCTGTGGCAGGCAGCGGGGGACGCTCGTCTCGAGAGCCCAGCGCCCTGTCAGGCAGGTGGGCCCCGGGCTCCTCAGGAACCAAGGGCTTGAGGAGGTGGGAGTTATATGCTTTTGGTTTTCCTCTACTTGCACCAAAACCTTTGGTTGTTGTGTAGTTTGTTTTTCTGTGTTTTCCGTTCTTTCCATAATCTGGCTTTTACTAGAGAAGGATTCTTCAGGACAGAAACTGCCAGTTCTTGAATGTCTGGAAAAGTCCTTGCTCTGCTGTGCAAAGTATTGGTAGGAAAGAAGTGACTGTTGAAGAGCTAGTTCTCTTTGTGGGAGGAGAATGTATTTGCCAGTGTCCTGAGAAGCAGGTTTCTATATTTCTTTGTACTTGAAAGCCTTTCCTGAGTACGCTATGGCATGTGGCTGAGAGTGACAGTGATGTGTCTGTGTACATTTGGAAAAAACCCAAGAAGATCTACGCGTAAGCAGTATGTGTCATGGTGCTCTCAAATTCCGAGAGTTCTAAGCTAAGAGAATATAAGACCAAAGACTTCTTCAGCGACTAGAGCTGTTGTTTTCAGTGTGAGTGGCTATCCTGCGGCTCTGATGGATAGTCTTTGACTAGTGGAAACCCGTAAACTTGCTAAGTGTTGTGGAGCTTAGCAGTAAGGTGTATAAGTTCTGTTACCTGCTCCTTAGGGAGAGATGTGGAAATAGCACTAAGAAAAGTGCTATTAGAGATTTCTTTCTGGGTATGTTCTTTATCTCAAATATATGTTGCTGTTCATGCAGTTTCTTTAAAGAAGAAAGTCAGAAGGCTGCACTTGTGTCTGGAATTTGAGCATGTCTTGTGTGGTTAGAAGTGTCTCCATAAAAGAGTGGATAAATTGAAATGGGTTTAAGGACAATTTAAAGTCTGAACAAAAAGCAAAAGTACGGCTCTTTACCTTTTCCTTTTGGATAATGAATAATTATTAAAAGGAGCTTAATGCAAGAATCTTTCAAATAGTTGAATTTTGGCAATACTGGATGCTTACTGTAGTTGTAATGAAATGAAAGTATCTGGTCTGTGTTTCACAACTGGTAACTTAAAGTTCCGGTTTGACCTTAGAATCTGTCAAATTTAACATCGGGTTAGTTAAGGTTTGAAAAGTAGTATAATTTTGTTACAGAAATACTTTTTGTCAGTCTGTCAATGGCAAAAACTAATAGATAATTTTTGGCCTAAAAAGGTGATACAGAAGTTCTGAGCACTGAGTCTTCCAGTAAAACTTATTTTAAAAAGACATCAGTGAAACTTTGCTGGACAGTTACTACTTATGCCATAGTACAAAACCAGTGTCTTTTAAGTTATCTTATTCAAAGTTTCAGAAGCCACAAATAGATGTGAAAGGTATGATCAACCAAATCCGTGAAGACTTTTTGCTGAGAATCTCTGCTAGTTTTCAGATTCTTGACCAGGTGAACTTCTGCCTAACATCATTTCAGTTCTCATGAAGACATCATCTTTAACTGCCCAAGGCAAATGTCTCAAATAATGCTACTTTCTAGGCTGTCTCTGGTTTGTAGCTTAATTCATATTAGAAGGAACAGTTATAGGTCATTGCTGATGACTATGAAATTCTGTAGGAGCAGCCACAAAACTTAGCAGAACCTAATGGATTTATTCACTGTGGCTCTGAGGCACAGGATTGACAGCAGGCCTGCTTTTTCACAGGCTCTGAAAAAGAGCAGCATATGATTTTCTCGAAAAATACAAAAAGCTGAGAAACTTCCTTTCAAATAGTAGTATTATCTGCCACCCTTCAAAAGGTAAAAGGGTAATGCTTCAGGCAGCAAAATGCCAAAACTTGCTGGCTATGGAAATAAAACTTTTTTTTTTCTTAATCGATTATCAAAGGAACTTTAAAGCTAAGCATTGTTTGAAGGGATGGAAGAGAGTGGGAATGCCAAATTCAGGGTCTGAGAAGGAAGTTATTGAAGTGCTTACTGCATGAACATTTTATATTCTTCATAGGTGGCATGAAACATCCTGTTCGTAAGCATATACATAAGGAATGCTCTTGGCACACCTTGATAAGTTACTTTGGCCTAAACATCGATTGCTGCTTGTAAAAACCTGTAAGTAAAACAAATGTAATTTCTTTTGAGATTGCTTTGATGATTTGCTTTCTGATCACAGTTAGCATGGTCTTCCTCTAGAAGGGAAAGCAAATATCGGTTACCTTGTTTTGTAAAACTGGCAAATCTTTGTTTATGTTTACTGACACCGTAACAACAGTTGACAGAGACTCTAAAAGCTGAATCAATTATTGTGTTTTACAGAAATGGCAGCTCAGAAAAGGAAGTCTATGTTAGTAGAGCCTTCTGCTAAACGTCCGAAGCTGGACAAAAACAACAAACCGTCATCGGCGAAGAAGGAAAAGGAGGTGTCAGATACAAAACATGTGTCAAGTAAATCAAAGCCTAAGCAGTGTGCAGTGCAGGAGAAAACTGTACTCAAAACCTCTGTCAAGTCAAACAGGTCAGTGTCAAAAAGATATGTCATTGTTCTAGATTATCTTCCTAGAACAAATTTGTGCAAAAACAATGTCAGAAGAAGGAGTAAAAGATACAGCTAAATAGTACTGGTGGGAAGATGAACTTTAAATCATGAAGTATGATACCTGCTACGTTATTTTTCTCTGGAATTATGTTAGTTTTGGAGAAAAGACTTCCTCCAAGAAAGTTCTGAAGTGAAAATAAATGTAAAACCTTATAACCTAATACTTCATTTGAAAGCCACAAGTGTCAGCAATTAAAAGCTGCTAGAGATGTTAAAAACATTCATCGGGGGTTCATAGTTCAGTCTTGCCATGCATAGGAAACCATTAAGTACTACACTTAAGGGTAACCAGGTGGAAGTGAAGTCTTCTTAGACTGGTTCTAGACAAAATTCTTATACGAGGATTGAGTGTGTAAGATCTAGTGTTTTAAAAAAGAAAGAAAAAAGTTAGAGGCAGAGGCTAGCTGGAATAAGACAAGTCTTATGACAAATTCTACTTTCTGGATGCAGAAAAAAATAATTATTTTAATTTTGCAGTGACAACATCAATGAACCTGAAGTAGGAACGCGCATGACTACAAGATCATCAGGATTCAACTCAAATAATAAAACAATACCTGATAAAAAGATCCAACAGCAGCCTAAATCTACAAAAAATAAGGAGGTATGCCAGAAAAAAACTGTGCAAGAAATTCCTAAGTCAAAATGCATAATTGCACCTGATGAGCCGGTAATGAGGAGATCACAGAGACTGCAGCAGTTAACACATGTACATGTACCAGCAAGATCCCTGCGCAGCAGAGATGTCAAAGAAGAAAAAGCTTTGGAAGTTAAACAAAGTACCCAGGCAAAGAGACCTGCTCAGAGTGTTGCAGCAAAAGTATTAAAATCTGCTGTAGAGAAAACAGAACAGAAACCCACAAAAGTAAAACCCAACAATACAAATGAGGGTAAAGAGATACCTGTCGAAGTTGTCAGCTCTCTGAAAGAGAAAAAATGTAAAGCAGACAATAAAAATGATAATTCCAGCAGGTTACAACACAACCTTCATGGGTCATCATTATGTCCTGATGGGAGTCTTGAGGAAGTTAAGAAAGACCAAACGGGCCCTGTATCTCCTATTCCTAGCAACACAAAGAAAGTGGAAACAGATTCTCTTAAGCCAAATTCTAAGACAGTAACTAAGGAAAAGCAGCAAATTCATCAGAACGTAAAAAACAGTACGAAACCAAAAAAGATTCCACAGCCATCTGTAAGTGAAACAAACGTGGTGGATCAGCCAGAGAACGATGCGAAATCCAAAAGGGTAAGCATCCTGGAACTTTGTGAAGAAATCGCAGGGGAGATTGAGTCAGATACAGTAGAGGTGAAAAAAGATTCCCCTAGTGCCGAGTATAGCAAAACAGAAGAAAAGCATGCTGGCGTACCGCTTCAACAAAGCGAAGTGCTTACTCTGACAGAACCTAGTCAGAGTACTCAATGCAAACGTTTTTTCCCTAGCAAAAAAGGAATGCCTGTCAAATGCACTCTGAACGGTAGAAACAACAACTCAAACAAAAACTCTAAATGGACCAAAATTAAATTACTGAAAGCTAGCAACCTGAAGCAAAGTAGCTTGAATTCTGCAAATGCCCCCAAGCTTGCTTTGTTAAACGATTACCGTGAAGTTTCGGAGGTGAGTCACTTAGCTACAGAAGCAGAGCTTTCGAAGGCAGAAGACAAGCTGTCAGTAACGAGACTCCTTGAGAAGGAAAGCGCAGCTCGCGTGCAGGAGAAGTCAGATCCTTCGTCTGAAAGAGCTGGAGCTAAAGAAGTGACATTAGACATAAAACAGCCCACAAAGAGAGGTGCAGAAAATGGTTTGTTGTGTAATTTGACAAAACATTTCTGTGAGCCAAGACCAGATGAGGTAAGTCATTTTAATTATGGTGTATGGTGGGAGGGTGTTCTAAATCTGTTCTGTTTTCTGAGAATGCCGTGCTCCATTTGTTTTAACAGTGTCTTTATTTTACCCTGTTACTGGCACGTTGTCATAGGTGGGATGGTAGTAAGCTGGAAAACAAATCTGTTCCACCCTCCAAAGTTCTGTAGTTAACTAAATGTTGATGGATAAAATTTCCTGCTGGAGCCAGAGTTTGTACAGAATCACGTGGACACTTTTTGATGACTTAAGCTGTTCTGTTCATAAAAGGTGTATTAAAAGAAATGAAAGGGGGAGGAGAAAAGTGTTCTCTATCTGAACGAGCTTCTATTAAAATTTAAGATTTTAAGGACAGTGGTGTTCTGTAGGAAGTACTTGACAAGCTTATATATAAAATGAAAAAGATTTTAGTTTTTTTAAATGAATACCCCAGACTTCAATATGGGCTAGCTAATCAGGTGCATTCTGTTTGTTTAAAATAATGTAGGAATCAGAAAACTGGTACTGTATTCAAGATGTTAATACTTTTTTTTTTAACTCTGTGATTTTGCTGATAGCTTAGAGGCACTAAATAGTTAATTTTTTTTTTTTACTTAATGCGTTCTGTTTTGTTTAGGGCTTTCGATTACATTTGGAATCACATCCAGAAAGTTTGCCAGTAAAGAATACTACAGCCCCTAAACCACTGAAACAATTGAAAAAAGAACCCGGAGAAAGTGAACCTCAAGGTAACAGTTTACTACTAATTTTTCCTCTTTTTCTGACAGGTTATGTGGGCAGCATAAGTATTCCTTTCAGGGGAGTGTTTTCATATTTCTTTGTGTGTCGCACCCCTGGCCACTTTGGTAGCAGCAGATGTCCTTTTATCTTTGGGCTGTGTAGTGGGAAAGGAAGGTGTCTGGTTGTCTACTCAGCTCGGCTTTAAGTGCATCTGCGTGCTTTGTGCATGAGTATTTTAACGCTTGAATGTGCTCCATTTGAGTAAAATTGAGGTGACAACTTTTCAAACAAACAGAAAAAAACCCAACCATTCCTTTTCCACATAATAAAGTAGTAAAACTTCTGTATTTCAATTGGGTTCTTCTCTTGGACTGGTCTCTGTTAAGGATTTTCTGTTGGTTGGCGCTTCCTTTGAATAAAGTATCAGCATTTTGTTCTCCTCAATTGTTCTACGTGATCTTGACCCAACTATTGAGTAATCACTCTCCTGTTTTTATTACCCAGTGTTCATTTATCAGCCTGGGAATGTAGTTTGTTTAAGCTTATGTTGAGTATAGTGTGAATATTTTGACTCAAGTACATTTGACTTGAGAAATATTGTCAGTGGTCCACTAGCATATCTCTTCATTAATTTCCCTGTTGATTTTTCATCCTTTTGCTTTGGTTTTTCGGTTTGCTGTGGGTTTTAGTTTGGCTTGAGTTTTGTTCGGTTTTTAATGTTTAACTAATTAGCCTTATTAAATAGTTACTGGGTTTTTTTCCTGCCATCGTAGAGTATTTTTGAAGGGCAAAACACTCTGATTGTACTGTTAGAGACTGCAAATTTTTCTTTTCTTTCTTTCTTTCTTTTGCTATTCTTGATTGTTTCTTTTGCTCAAGTGTTACAGAAACACCTTGGGTGCAGGCATACTGTACATCTAATACTGTACATCGAGCTATTTGTATGGGTGGTGTTGTAAACAGGTTTAAACCCCTATGTAGTTTCACTACTGGCCTTGCTAGCTGCTGGCACACTGCTCTGCAGAACTGCTGTGGAAATGCTGAAGAAAATTAACGTGGTTTTTTAAGTATATGTGGAGGGACACCGGAATACTGCTTCAGGGTGGTATCTTTATTTTTTATTGGCCATGAGCAGATTGCAGCCTTGTCTTGAATATGCTTTTGCAAATTGCTATTTGTGTAGCTCAAATTTCTTTTCCAAGTAAAAACTTTATAATGAAGTTATAATCTTTGATTAATTGTAGATTTGGCACCCAAGCAGTTGACGCAAACTTCACTTGCAAATCAAACTTCTGAAACTGAGAGCAGGTACAGTGTTTCATACATTGTGAAATTACAGTAACTTTCCATGGAGTTAGGAGAGGTTTCATTATAAGACTAACTGTTCTGTTGTGTCCCAGCCTCAAATTTCAGTTTCAAGTAAGTGACTTGGCCTTTATAAAAATAGGCTTTCATTTTACCCGGTTATTAAGGGATGGTTTTATTTTGTTAAGAAAATTATTAAGGAAGATATTTGTAACTGCACAGTTATTTTAAAAAGTAGAATTTAGCAGGGTTGGGAAAATATTTCTAAGTGGTCTCTTCCTCAAATCAGATGATAACCAAAGAGTATGGGAATGGATTACCATATGATTTTCATTTGCTGAGTTATTTCACTTACTTCTGGGAGAGTTTCCTAATGGTTAAATTATGGGACTCTTGTATATACGAAATTTTCTTAGGTGAGGAAGAGGAGATTCAATTTGGGATTGTTTTGTGATTACTGTGAAATGAAGGCATCAGCTACCGTATAAAAAATTGTTCTTACTACTGACAGTTCAAATTTACGTTTTATCCTCGATCATGTTGACTGTTGTAGTTTTTGAAAAATTCTGACGTAGTCTCTGTTTTTAGCCAATGACAAGCTAAAGATGGTAATTTCTTGGTACCTGACGTCTTGAGCAGCAACGTAGTTGGCACAGTAGTTAGTGTATCGATACTGTTTTCTGTATTCGTAATGGAGACAAGAAGAAATTACGCTGCACGTTTTTAGTACATCTCTCTGAGGCCAGATTAACAGTTCTGACTAACCAGCCCTTTTGTACATACTGAAACTCCCCTACCCTGGAATTTCACAGAAAGTGGGTGGTAAGGTACATGTTAAACTAGGTAAAGGAATATTTTTAGTTTTTCCAATGAACGTTACAATAACCTTGTGTTTTAATATTTTTGTTATCAACTGCCAAACAGCTTTGTGGTATCTACTCAATTTTATTAACTTTATTAGCAGAACAAGCCCATAATGTGTCCAATGTTATTTGGATACATATTTTTCTTGTGAGAGCTTTCTTGCCCTGGTTTCCATATGCTATCCAAGATTTAAGCCATCAGTCTTCCTGTGGTACTCCTGCCATAAGATAGAGTAATGTGCATATCTGCAGCATAGCTCTTTAGGGCTTTGTAAGAAAAGGTTGCAGTGGGAAAAGGCAAACCTTGAAGTAGCTACTTAATGCAAATTGTGGGGCACATGACAGGAATTAAAAAAAAAAAATTAGCTTCGATGTAGCACAAAAAAAGCTGTTTTAAAAATATCTGGCAAGAGTTTCTATTTTTGAAAAAACTTGCTGAATTAACCTGCTCCATGTACTACAGCAGCTGCTACAATTAAGTGTTTGGCCCTGTGTCCTTAGTTTGCTCAGAAACAGAAATTCTGTAAATACCTAGCTGAAGTATGAATGCTTTTGTGTGTTTTGGTAATCTCCACAAGTTTTACCTAAACCTGGACTTACTGTTATTTTTCCCCTGAATATAGTAGCAAGTTCATAGAACAACTTTGTTGGTGATGTATTTATGGTACTTTACAGTGTTTCTTTCAGTCGTGACAAGGGGAAGCAAACTGAGTGAGAGAGATTCCAGTGATATCCATCCATTTATTCCTCAGGTCCTCTTCTCCCTCCCTCCCTCCACTGCCAAGAGAATAAGTTTGAATTGACTATGAGAGCTTGATGACATTTGTTTTATATTTCCTACTCACGTTTGTGGGAATCTTTACATGATCTGCTTTAACAGCCTGATGTATAGTACCTAAAACTAGAAACCTAAAGCTTACGTAGGAGATAAGTAGCTTTAGGCACTATCAGTCACGCTCTGAAAACGCCCCAGTTAAATGCTTGTGTTAATGGGTGTGACAAACCTACCTCACTTGATCAGAAATTTAATTTTTTTTCCATTAAAAAATGTATTGTAATTAGGCTAGTCATAAAATTTTCTCTTTTTTTGTTAATCTTTTTATTTCCTTATTTTTCCATTTGAATTACAAATCAAAATATATTGGACTGTGTTTTGGGTAATTAACTCAGATTTGCATCTCGCTAAAGTTTAGTTATACTAATCACAGTGGCTTTGAGTATCTAGGATGATGTGTGTAAGCAGTCCCTTTTTTAACATGAAATATATTTATATTTCAAGGGTTCCATTGTCAAATCCTTCATTAGCATCAAAATGCAGTAACTTCCTACCATCTGAGGAACATATTCAGAAGCTAAAAGAAGCAGGAAAAGATAGTGATAAGCAGCTGATCATAGTAAGTAATACCATTTCAGTAAGACTTAAAGCTTCCTGAAGAAATTACTTTTGAATTTGCAGTGCTGTGTTTTTATGAACTTGTCTAAAAATCATCACTTAGGTGTATGACTGTTGCCGTTGTAAATGATTTCTGAAAGTAGAAGCTGTGCTAGATTGTCATTCAGCGTTGATGGAAGAAGTGGTGGCAGAGAGCCTTAACAAGAATCAGCTTTAAGCGTTAAAACAGATTTCTTTATTTTGTTTTTAATAGAATGGCTGTTCAGTAAAGATACAGTGTTTTAGGGAGAATGAACTTGCCTTACATGCAAAATCTCAGTTTCTTAACATTTCAGAATTACACGGGGACGTGCATCTGGCAGATTGTGTGCAAAATTAATATCAACAGATTTATTCCTGCATCATTCAAATCTCCAGTGTTCTGAGACAAAGATTTTCCTGTGGATGCACTCATTTTCATCATAATATTTAAGCAGCAGTACTAGTTTGGTAATTTGTCCTTACCCTTATTTGCTCTTAGCTGCCAAATGCAGGTGTACCTCCTAAAACTAGAAAATGCAAAATGAGAAGGGAGTGACACACAGTCATTTTTCTGTCTTGCAGAAACACAGAACTTGGTAGTGAAACAGTCAGAGGTTTTGGTTGGGTTTCGTTTTGTGTTTTTAATAATCCACACATCAGATAATCCTTGAGAAATGAATGGCTGGAGCTGGGAAGCTACAGCGTGAGAGGAATCCAAGCCATTAGGAAGGAAGACTCTAGTAAGGTGCTTAATGAAATTACCTCTCTCACATAGAACTGGTGGTTTTGCTAACTTGCCTTTATTTTTTTCATGCAATGCATGGATTATGCATTACGAAAGTATCCACTGAAATAGAACCAGGTGAATTCTGAATACCCTTTTATATCCACACTGAAATATTGTAAAATCAAAGCTTCTGAGAACTAAATTGATGAACGTAGCCCTGATTTGCGTAAAGTGGTGCGAATCTAGGCACTTGAATGCCTAGTCACAGGATGATAAATAAACTGTATCTAACATTTATGAAATATTTCAGCTGTTTCCTCTTTGAAACTCATTTTACCAACAGAGTTAAAATACATGATTAAATATCTTAGCTATATTAAAAGGACTGTAAGAATATCCCTTTTCGTTTCAGTAAAGCTAACCTAATTTTTGCTCATACAGTAATAGAACTTGACTGAAGAGTTGCTAGGTCTTCAACAAGAAGAAATAGGTAACTTTCTGGATAGCTACTGAAAAGAGGTTGTGCAGCTGTCCTTTACAGTATGTACAGCTGTCCTTTACAGTACAAAGAATTTTTGAAACTTAGTGACTGTGCTGGTAGTATTCTTGTTTTCAGCCCAAATTAGGAGAGTATTTTTTTTTTCCCTAGATATTCAAGAGTTAAAAATTTTAAGTTACCCAGCAAAATTTCAGAATATAAAGAGTGGGTCATCAGTGAAGAGCTAGGGAAAATGGGAGAGACCTGGTATCTTGTCTGCTGTGTGAATTTCTGGAAAATGCAAGTGAGCACTGTATTTAATTCTGAAATGGGGAAGTAACAGCTTCATAATATCTAGTATATTTCAGCACTTCAGACACATCTAATTCACTTGGATTTCATTGAGTTCAGAGTAGGCTTTTTGTTGTGTTGAAAGGGCATTTTGGTAGCACTTGTAGTGCTCTTTACCCAGAAAGAATTGGGTAAGGTTATTCTTCTTTGTGGGGGGTGTGTGTGTGAGGGCGGGGAAGGGAGGAACTGCTTTTAGCGTTGTCAAAACATACAGAGGAACCCAAACATTCGTTAAGCAATTTTGCAAAATACTATCCTTGACATTGGTTATTGTGGAGATGAGACATAGTTAGGTCTGGAGTAGTTTGTGCAAGCATCTGGAGGGGAAAAATGGCTAACTTCAACTTCTGAAGTACCAGGCTCTGCTGGTACAAATACTCAAAAGATTGGGGATTAAATGCATGTGATAAAATAAGGTACATTTTGTAATTAATAGTGTTGTTTGTAAAACCATGGTGAATTTCTTGAATGTTGATTCTGAATGGCTGGACTGTTTTTTAGGGCATATTTTCAAAGCTGTTTATGTACTTCTGTAGCGATCCTCTGAGAACAGAGAAAAGATACATTTAATATAAAAGCTGTACAGCTTGAAATTTCACCTGTACAGAGGGCAGTCTTACTACACACAGCCAAATGACTTGAATTAGCATTTATAGTGTCTGTAAAAATTTTACAGTTAATAGCTGTAAATCATTTTTATTTCAGGTTTCTGAAGAGAACCAGTTTGATGGTTCTTCTTTACCTTGAACAAAGTTGGGAAGTCACACTTTTATTCTTAGCAAGGAACATTTAACTTGCACTTCATTACACTTTTTAAAAAAAGTAAAATGCCTGAAGGGTGCAGTTCTGGGCTCTGAATTGTGAGTTCTGATTCTTTTGTCAAGCCAATCCATCTTAAATTATATACAGAACCATTTTTCTTTTTGTAACCAAAGGGGAAAAACCAGTGTGACTTCAGTTTGACTCATCACTATTTTTGTTTTGCTGGATTTTTGCTACTGAATTTTCCTAGTCTTTTATGTTTACATTTGACATCTGTCCTTTTAATTGTCTTTACAGTATCTGAGCTTCAGAGCCTGTGATGTAACAATACTGTCTGTGTATTCTAACCTTTTCTTTTCCTGAGCTATATTTAGAGAGGTGTTATGGTAAAATTAGTCTTTGTTTTCCACAACATGCTGTATTTTTTTATATTTAATCCTTAATAAAATCCTTATTTTTTAATATTTAATCCTTAAATCTTACCTTCCTTCTCCCGTGTGATTGCTATAATAAATAGATGAATATTCTAATTTCTTAAGTAATATAATAATTACCAAGTTTAAAGACTATTTGACTGCTGCTGTTTGTAGAAGAAATTTTTAGTAGCTGTACTTGGACCACTCTCTGTCTTGGTACACATCATCTAGTTACCCGAGCAGCTTTCAAACATAAAATTATCTTCATTTTGTAGAGGTACAGCTAAGACAAAAGATGAGTTGTTCTGGTTTTCCTCAGATTTGCTTGCTGTCACACATCTTAAGAAACAAGTCACTTCAGAGTGTAGAACTTCACTGAAAAGAGGAAGGAATCTAGTGCTGCCACAAGCTTTGTAAAACAAACAGTGACGGGCAACCGTGGTGTTCCAAGTGACATGCAGAGATTTAGGTTGAGACCTCGGAAAGTATGATCTGTTTTTCTGGAGGAGAGAAATTAAGACTGAGGCTAAAAGTATGTGGTGCTCCAAATCTTGGTGTTTAGAGAAGTAGTCTGTTCTGAATATTTGTGAACTGTACCCTCTTACACTTCATTTAAATTTTCCGTTGTTAAGTTACATGAAGCTCCATATTTTTAGAGTAATGCATTAAAACTGTTTTTTACTTCCCAAGTACTCGTATCTGATGTGCAAATATGAGAACTTAAAGGAACAAATTATTTCATATTCAACTTCTGAAATGGAAAGAAATACAAATGTGCAAAGCATATGTTTTCAATTTTCATAAAATGAGATATGCTTTATATCCAAGACAAGGGAAGTCAGTTGTTTGCTTCTTGTAAAAATTCTGCTTGCCTGCCAGATCTAGGACAGAATTTTAACCATGACAACAGGAATTGCTAAAAGCATTAATGCTACACAGGAATGTTCCAAATAATGACCTATGAGGTACAGGGATACTTCTTCATTTTATGCCACTAAGGAGATGTGTTCCTTTGAAAATTAAGCTAGTCTTTTGAAAATGATACTCATCAATTTTAGGAAAGAATGTGTAAGAAGAATGAACGGTGAAAACAAATCACTGAAGTGTGAAAAACATAGTTTAGAGTTATAGAGACTGTTCTGCCTTTCTAGAGATGCGAGTTAATGCCTCGATGCAAGGAAACATGATTAAATGTAGGCGATCTTTATCAGCATCAGCAAATGTATGGATCAGGATTGCTTGATGGAAGATGCTTGTGATTCTGAGGTTTGAATTGGTGCTGTACGTCAAAGCGATGTGCACGCTCATTCAGTTTACACATCCGGATATAATACTTGAATTTTTCCTTACATCTATTTTAGTTAAAATTGAACATAGTCAAACATAGACTGTTTGACTGAAATAGGTAATATATGAAAGATTTTGATTTAAGCAGAAAACACAATTCTCTTTGGATATAAGTAGCGTAAAAGTGATTTCATATGAAGTTGCATAGCTATAATTTAAAGTTGCTGTTCTCTTCCTTAAACTGGTATAGTCTGGTTGACAGTTTCTCTGCAGAATCAGAGAATGGCTGCTGGGCAGTCTGTTGTTGTTCACGTTAGTTAAGTACTGCCTCTTTTCTTTCCTGTAATCCCAGTAAAAACAAAGCAGTGGTTAGTGCATAAATGACTGGGGAGGGAATTTGCTGGTTGAGAGCAGTCACTCTTCCTTTCTTCACACACAAATCTTACCCTTTGGGACAGCTCTGCTCTTAGGGGGGCAGTAACGGCTATACTTTCCTATTACCACTCATTCCCAGTTCTACTTCACTGCAGTAACCCAGCTTTCTCTAGCAAATTCAGGTGGGTTGTGTTTGATGTCCTCTGTTCTGAGGGTGAGAATGTTTTGTAAGGTTAGTTGGGCACCTGACACAGGAATTCAAACGCTGAGATTATTACTAATGTGTTGTGGGTTAACCCTGGAGGGCAGCTAAACATCGTGCAGCTGCTTGCTCGTCTTCTTCCAAGTAGGATGGGAGAGAAAACTTGGGAGTTGAGATAAAGACAGTCAAGTAAAGCAAAAGCTGCACACGCAAGCGAAGCAAAACAAGGAATTAATTGACCACTTCCCATGGGCAGGCAGGTGCTCAGGCATCCCCAGGAAAGCAGGGCTTCATCACATCTAACCGTTACTTGGGAAGACAAGTGCCATCACTCAGAATGTCCCCCTCTTCCTCCTTCTTCCCACAGCTTTATATGCTGAGCATGATGCCATGGGGTATGGAATATCCCTTTGGTCAGCTGGGGTCAGCTGTCCTGGCTGCGTCCCCTCCGAGCTCCTTGTGCACCCCCAGCCTACTCCGTGGTGGGGGGGGGTGAGGGGCAGAAAAGGCCTTGACTCTGTGTAAGCACTGCTCAGCAGTAACGAAAACATCCCTATGTAATCCCTGTTTTGGTCACAGATCTAAAACACAGCCCCATAGCAGCTACTCTGCAGAAAATAAACCTTATCCCAGCCAAAATCGGCACACACCGTAACACTCTAATATGCTTGAATCGTGTTTTTACAGGGGTTGAGAACAGATTAATTTTCCATTGTAAATAGTGTACAGATTTGGTTTTTAACTATGTTTTTTTTTCATATTGCTTTAGCTGATGACCGGTGAGGACATCATTTCATGATGGATAATGACCTTTCATTTTCATTTTCCAAAAATGTAAATAAAATTAGATACATCATTGTTCTGAAAACGTTGATTTGCATCCTTATTGTTATAGCTAAAATAGCTTTTCAGAAAGACGAGTACTGATGATGGGGTTGTGTTCTGTTGGTTGGATGGTGGTTGTTTTGTTTGGGTTTTTTTGTTAAATTCCTCAGTTTCCATTTTGAATTGAAACTTATTTCTGAGTTGGGTCATGTCTTCTGATCCTCCTGGTCAGCAAGGGGATCTACCCATCAGCTTTAGTCTTGAATGCATCTTTCACTGCAATAGCATTCTTTGACCTTTAAATTTTCTGTGGAGAGCCCAAAAAATCTTTGTGTTATTCCTTCCTGTTCCTCTTACGTTCCCTTTCCAGCCTCTCTGTTTCTGTGGCTGGGTTTTAGTTCTTGTTCTGTGAAAAGACTAGGGGGAAAAGAGAACCTTCCCCTAACTAACACTCGGTAATCAAGAAGGAGGTGACCCAACCTGTGCCTGAAGAGAGAGGGGGAAAAAAAAAAAAACACAACAAAAAGATTAAAAAAAAAAAAAAAAGGCCCCGTTTCACTCCTACAGAGGCACCAAATGCCTTTTTTGCTTGCAGGGCTCCTTATTCCACATATGGAGGATCAGCAGACATGCACCTTCTCAAAGAAGACATTGGTAAGACTTTTCTTTCTGTCTAACACAGAATTAAGAAACCCTTCTGGAGATTAAGGCAACTTGTTGTACAGTTACAGTTAGCCTTGAAGTACTACTGCATCTCGTGCGTTCTGTGCCTAACCGCCAGCTACACGGGCAGAATTTGCTTAGGAAATTAAACTATCCTTGCTCTTTTTTTTTGTTCCTGTTTAGAAAATTGAGTTTTAAATAGATTACCACATTTCTCTGCCTGCAACCCCACATATTCCTAAGTATTACTTTGCAAAACATTTCTTTAAGCTCTGAGAGTCAGATCTCTTGCATCTTTTTCTAGTTGTGGGAAGTCAACCGTTTATTCTCTACTACCCCCTATCTGATGTGTGCCGAGAAGATCACTCCCCCCCGCCCCCAAAAATCAGAGCTTCAGGTTTTATTTAGTCTCATGTGTGGTGCATAAGGTGTTCTTGTTTTGTTTTTTCTTTTTAGTTTTGGTTTGGTTTTTGTTCCTCCCTGTTGGGAAGGACTGGCAACCTTTAATGCAGTAGTATTGTTTGTGAGCACTTTTTCCCTCTTGATCCATGTCCTTTCCACTTTTGCTTATGCAATGACATCAGGTTAAAAATAGTCAGATTCTGTAGATGTTTCGTTAGGGTACAAACATGCATTCTTCATAATTCCTGAGTTCATTTTCCATGCCTGTTTTTTGTTGTTGTTGTTGTAGTCTGCATTGGATTTACAGAGCTGCCTTTTTTTTTTTTTTTTACTCCCTGAAGCAGTATGTCTTGTGGTGTGGCTTTGAAATAGTACTTCAGTTACACAAAAATGCTGTCTTCTTTACTACCCTCAGAATACTGTAAAATAGTTATTCAGAAGTATAGTCAGTGTTTGTTAGGGGCTACAGAGTTGAAAAGATTGCCTGAGATTACTACGGTATGGGTTTTTTCTGATATTCACATACCAAGTTTTTAGTATTAACCTCTGTGTGTAACCCATTGATAACAACTGAAAGCATGTAAAAATAGCGATATCAGTGAAATCTTTCAAAAACAAAATCCAAACAAAAAAAAAATCCCTCACAAAAACCTAAATTCACTGATATCAGTGACATCCAAGAAAGTCAAACTCTACAATATGATAGAGCTGTACTATTCAGGGAAATCTCTTCCTGGAGACTTGCAAAGCAGCGTATGTATTTACAAGGCAAGATGGGATGAGCTGAGCATATCCTTGCCCCAGATTTTTTGATGACTTCCTATACAGTAGGCTTGAGATTTTTGGTAGTGAACTAATAGATATTTTAGCTTCTTGATTATTTGACCAGAAATTGTTTCATGAGACTTACTGCTGTACTGATACCTGCTAAATATTTTAAGAGTTGCTTTAGGTAGCTGATTTTCTAATTTACTTGTCATTTTTTGAAGTATATTCCAAGCATCAAAGTAGACTTGCTCTTCATTTATCCTACCCTAGATAGAGGGGATATGGTCTTCATCTTCAATATAGGAATTACTAAGCTCAGTTCAATGGGTTCATCTTAAGATAATCGCCATACATCATCCTTCCTATTTCATCTTTCATGTGTAGACCCTTGAAATGCAGTATATTTTGGTGGCCAGGTGCCTACTTTTTTTGAACTATACTGCTGCTTTAAAGGAAGTATGCAGGTAAAATAAAATGTGTTGGATTCAGTTTTTACACCTTTAAAAACGTCATCTTATTTTGACTTTGCAAATCTAGCCTCAGGTTTTATCCTTCCTTTTTCCTTCAAAAAACGAGCATACTCCTGTTTCTCCTTCTGTATACAGTAGGAATGTATAAATTGGCGTACCATTAAAGCAGTGACTTCTGCGATTCACCTTCTTCCTTTTGGCTCAGTTCTATATATATGTGCTCTTAAAGAGAAGTTCAACTCTTGAGTTTGCCTGGCTGGTTGTACCTTTAGTCTCTTCTTGGGAAGAAACTGATACCTGCATTTTAGATTTCATTAATGCTGGTTTGAAATAAGTTGCTGTTTTATGGAGAACTGAGCTGTCACCTAGGTCGTAGACTTCCTTAAACATATCTTTGAAGGTGGAATGAATAAGAAATGATTCATAAAGGCTTTTGCTGTGTTGCAGAATGCTTTCGTCTGTAAAGTCGGCTTTTTTACTATGAATGTTTTCAACTCTTAGAAAACAAAATTAAGTTCAGGTGATCTGTTTCTTGCAAATTTTGCGCTTTCAGTTTGTGCACACAGATCAGTTTCCTTTAAAAAACCCACCCTGAAGTCTTTGCTTATGTAGTATCCTATTTTATAGTATAACTTTTGTTTCTCTCTTACTTGTGATGTATGTTAAGATAGATAAAAAGTGTCATTTATTGTTGCTTAAATAAACTCAGTTTCCAAATGCAGTTGAATAAGAAAAAAACAAAACAAAACCAAACCCTGTATTTGGGCTTTAAACTGTAACACAAAACACGCCGTTTTGGCTGAGATTTCAGTCTAACTGGTATTCTTTTGATCTTTGTAAAAGGCACCCACTGCACCTGATGCTCCACTCTGTTAGGCACTGACTCCTTCCTCTGAGTGTGCTTCCAAATTAACAGCACTGTATGAATAAGTAGCAAAGCAGTAGGTACTGAGTAGCAGCCTTAATGTGCTGATGGTTGGTTATAGAGTAGAAGGATAACCTGAAGAATCATGAGTAAAATGGTATCCTCTTCCATTTGTATTGTAGTTGCTACCCAGAGTCTGAAAATTGCACAGCGTTCCTAACTTTTATTTAAGGTAGCATATCAAAAAGCGTAGTTAGCTGTTTCCAATTAAGAGTTAAGTGTCAAGTCCTGATGGTGTATTAAATGAGGCTTTTAATCAATGAAGAGAAGGATAAAAAACCATAATGCTATTTGACTGCCTTGAAATACTTGGGTTTTGTAAAAACCTAGAAGGTGGTGATCAACTGTTGCAGATGTATTGCTGATCTTAACAATTCTGCAATTTTTGGTTCTTTATAATATCCTTCCAAACGTTCAGGCAAATGGCTCACCTTTTGGCCAACCTCAGAGCAGCTCACAACCAAAAGACAGCAGCAGAACTGTAGGGAAAACCCAATAGTGTGAGGCTGGATGTGGGAATTTTCTTTGTGGAAGATAACTATATTTACTTCAAATAGGGTAACAAAGGAAGAATCATCTGTTCTTTATATTTCGTAAAATAAACAGAAGTAATTTGTTCAGAACTAATGGGGGGGGGAGCTAATTTTAACATTTGGGTAGTTTGCTTTATTGTTGCTGCCTGTGACTTTTGAGGCTGCGTGGGTTTTTGAAAGTGGGAATTTTCTTTGTGGAAGATAACTATATTTACTTCAAATAGGGTAACAAAGGAAGAATCATCTGTTCTTTATATTTCGTAAAATAAACAGAAGTAATTTGTTCAGAACTAATGGGGGGGGGAGCTAATTTTAACATTTGGGTAGTTTGCTTTATTGTTGCTGCCTGTGACTTTTGAGGCTGCGTGGGTTTTTGAAAGTTGGAATTCTGAATTCTGTGCTTGTTTTCTCCTGTTTCACTCCATTTTAGCCTCTGAGTTTCCAGAATATCAGCTCTAAAAGGCATGTCTGATTAAAGTTCTGTTGAACTGCATTTACTGTGCTTGCAATTGACAAATACTTCTTTTTTTCTTCTTTTTTTTAATAGGATGCAGGACAAAAGAGATTTGGTGCTATTTCCTGTAATATTTGTGGAATGCTTTACACTGCGTCAAATCCAGAGGATGAAACACAACATCTGCTGTTTCATAACCAGTTCATAAGTGCTGTAAAATATGTGGTAAGAAAACCTTATCTCTTTAAAGAGCTAAACATAACCTTTTATTTGCTGCGTACTGGTTACAATTCATACTGCATTGTCGTGTTTTAATAGGTTAGTATCACAGTAGGCCACGAATAATCCCCTTTGGGAAAGCAATGTTTTCAAGAGCCACGGTAGACACATTATATGTGATGTATAAAAATATTTATTAGGATAGTGGTGTTTCATTGCCATCGTATTCTTTCTGTTACAATCCCTTAATCTTGGGGGATGGGGGTGGTGATAGGAAGACAAAGAAATGTTACTGTTCCAAAAGTGCTAAATACAGGTTTCAGTACAACTGGTGTTTGCAGTGGTTGGCTTAATAGTCAGATAAAGAGCTGATTGTACTGGGTTTTGTAATTGTGTAATCTTACATGACTTCTAAATTAGTCTTTCTTAATTATGTATAGTTTGAAGAGAGGCTGCCTAGGAATCCAGCTGATACAACTTCATAGTATATCGAATCTTTACTGAAATTACAGTGTGACTGTAATCTTTTAAAGTCCAAAGCATTATCCCATAACTTCATTAGATGTATCTGAGTGTATCTCTCATATTAAAGCCCAGATTTGAAGTTTTGTACAACTTAAAGTGTATTGTAAAATCAGCTACTTCAAATTAGCTGATGTTACAAGACTTACAGGAAATATCTGTTCACATGTCTGAAATCCAGAATAGAACCCACAAAGTCTATTTTCTTTATCACACATGTTACCTTCAGTACTCTACACTCGAGTAGATAAGACCTCCAGGATAACTGAACTGAGGCCACCATTTCATGTAGGTACCACATGGCTGTTGGGCTACTCTTAAATCTCAACATCAATTCTATCCCACTGTATACAAAGATAAAGTTGTGTCTTCATAGCTGAAGTGTTTCAGACCATCTGGGAAACAGTTTTGGTATTCTGTTCTTGGTTAGTTTTTGCTGAATAACCAAGACATCTTGCTAGATCTCTTCTGATGCACACATTAGCTACGTTGTAGGGTGAGACTGGGCAGAAAGTGTGATGGAATGCAGTACGTTATAATGGCAGCATGTAATCTGTTTTCCTCATTTTATTCCTCTTTGTCGTTTTCCCACTCTCCCCGCCCCACTCCCAAGTACTTTCAGATCTTGAATGTTACCAAAGCTGTAAGCATAATTTACAGAAGATGGTGTTAGTTCTTTTGGACAGAAGCTGGCAGATGAGTTCAATCCTTACTTGAAGCTGCTATGTTCACGTAGGTAGGAAGCTGCTCTGAAGTTTGAGTATTTTGAAATTTGAAAGGGCTGAAAATTCTCACTTGTATGTATGTGTAGAGTAACAACATGCTTAACATGAAAGTGGATGAGCAGACTGCCTTAAACCAGTTTTAGATAACGAAGTATAACATTAGGTGTGCTGTTAATTTGAGAAAAACTTCCACTATTGTTTTTTCTCAGTTGCTCGGCATCTTTTTAAAACTTCACACAGTGTGTACTCAAGCTAATTCTTTATTCTCACTTGTATGTATGTGTAGAGTAACAACATGCTTAACATGAAAGTGGATGAGCAGACTGCCTTAAACCAGTTTTAGATAACGAAGTATAACATTAGGTGTGCTGTTAATTTGAGAAAAACTTCCACTATTGTTTTTTCTCAGTTGCTCGGCATCTTTTTAAAACTTCACACAGTGTGTACTCAAGCTAATTCTTTGTATTGGCAGAGGCATCTTTTTAAAACTTCAGTGTGTACTCAAGCTAATTCTTTGTATTGGCAGTTCAGTCAGTAAACAGTTCTCTCTCTGAAATCTCTTAAGATTAGTAGGTTTTGACACAGAGATGGCTACAGAGAGAGGATTTAGATGGTTATTCTGTAATAGAAGCTGTTACAGAGGTGAAGAGTAAGAGGTGAAGGAAGGAGTCTGAAGAGTCTTGAAATGCCCCTTTGTTTGTTTGTTTGTTTTTCCTGGTAACAATTTGATGGACGCTCTGTTTTCTGCATGGGTGAATAGCCTTTGCCATGCCAAGTAGGTAAGTCTTTAGCACTAGTCATTTGGCCCACAGTCAGTGGTTCTTGGTTGATTGTGTTGTGGCAATGTCTGTGACAGAAACATCCTCACCTCCTCTCAGAAAACAATTAGAATTTTAGATAAGCCTTCTTGCCAGTGAATTAGTACACCAAATCTCTACTTGTTAATTCTCAGTCGTCCAGTAATGCCACAAGGATGATTTCTAGTTATCCTGGTTGTGTTAGGAGGTTTCCAGTGGGGATTGTTGGGAGGACGGCTTGGAGGTGTGAGATGCTTGGTTTCTAGATATTTATATTTAGTTACCGTGTCGTGGCTGTAACTACTTTGCTTTCCCTGACAGAAAGTGTTAACTGGGCAGTAGCATCCTGGGATTAAAAAATTATACTACAGGAAGTCTCAGTAACTTCTTGGTTAGACTTCCGGATCCTTGAACATCTGGTCTTGGTGACCCTTGGTATGTTACTTCACCAGCTCTCCAGATAGGCTTTTTTATGTAGTTAATACACTTGGCTTCGTCTTGATTTGGAGGCCATCCTAAGGTTTCTTAGAAGCCTTTCTCATTCTCTTGTCATTCACATTCTTCATGCCATATGATGCAGTCCCAGACTGAGATAGACCTTTCCTCATTTTTCTCCCTTTTGAGTGTCTCTTGTTAGGTGCCTGGTAGTTCTATTGTGGATTCATTTCACAGGATCACAGAAAGAAAGTGTATATTTGTGATCATGCTAAAGCTCCTTGCTGTGAACTGTGAAAATGGCCTTGTTGTTAGTGTCCTGCCCACCTACAGGCAGCTGCTTTTTGTGTTTTTTTGAAAGTACTGAGTAGCCAGAAGATAATTTGCGTGTAAATAATAAATTACCATCTTCAATGAAACACAGTTTTGTTTGGTATTTTTTAAGGCTTGTTTCTTGTAGTAAAAGTTTCTTTTTAGGTCTCTAGCAATTCCACGATGCCCCCAGAAGTAGGATAGGCTAACAAGAGGATGGGATTTGGATACTTGTTTTGTCATGGATGGCTGACAGAGACAGGAGGGAAATTGCAGGCCTTGTGTGCAGAAAGTTTGGCAAGTTTAATGGTGTTTTCTGGATTTAGGAACAGAATATTGACGAGGACTGATAGAAGTTTTCTGAAGGGTGCCATTTGCTGTTAATAGGAGCATGCAGATTGAATCAGCAAGAAGGTAGTGCTGGAGCAGGAATAGATTAGTGTGGGCGATGTCCCCTGCTGCAGAGGAATGTAGGAATCTGTCTCACTACCCTTCTGGTTTCAGACATCTGAAAGTCTAGAAAAAATATGCCATCCTAGGATGTGTGTGCATTGAGTGGTGAGATACACATCAGGCGTTAACGCCAGTGGGATGGATACCTGCTTCAGTTTTATAAAACCCTCTGGCTGTGCCACCACACGGTCTCTGTCCTCTCTGTGATACATCACACAGTAGCAATTCAGTATTTCTGCAAAATTTTTCTAAGAGCAAGATGTTATTTTTAATGATGCCTTAAGTTGCAAAGCCAAATACTTAAGTTAGGAAATGCCTGTGGATTCAGGTACCTGATCTGAATGCAGTTCCTGTGTTTGTGTTTCAAGCTCATCCTCTTAGTTAAAAATATCTTGAGCTGAAGAAGGTGGAAGAAGTTGTTATTTGGGCTAATTTATAATCCGATAAGTTTAAAATAGTGATTCTGCTGTAATTGCATCCAAGCCATTCAGTGAGGTTCTTAGGATTTTCAGATTAAAACAACCAAAAAAAGAGCAACATGTAACTTCATGGAAGCGAAGGTTAATAGTATATCTGGATTGAAGATGATGGTGAAGTTCATGTCATTTTAGGAAGATTTCCTGATTGTCTTGATTTGCATTATTTCCTGTTGTGGTTTAGTGATACATCTGTACAATTTAAAAGTAATATTCTGTAAGCATCTTGGTTTTAACAGAGGGTAGTATTTAGCAGTTACATCCAAGGTTCGTAATGTGTTCTACAGTCAAATCCTCATTCTCCGTATTACACGCATGGGAAGGAGAGGCAGAGTATCTAACTTGAAGGAGTTAGGAAAAAGAATGCAGGAGACCATTTCTCTGCTAGAAATGATCAAGGGTAAAAAAAATTTCACACCAAGGCACAAAAACTGAACTTGATTATTAGGGGAAAACTTTACAAATCAGAAAGGTCAAGAATTACACAGTACTGACCACATTTCCCTCATTACCTTAATATTTTAGAGGAAAAGATGGTAGCAATAAAAACCACCACTGATTTTCATGTATTTGTAATTATTTGGGAAATAAGGAGTATAGACAAGGGAATATGGAAAACCACCAGGTTTGCTGTCCCATTGCCTGCTCTTACATAAGAACTTGTAAAGCATGGGAAGCAGTCTATTGTGTCTTCTAACTTAAAATTTAAAAGGCAAATCTGTATCAGGTAGTATTTTAAACTAAAAGCAGAACATAACTCGTGAAATTGAGTGCTGAATGTTTCAGCTACAGTGCTATTTAATGTTGGAGCCATCTTTCCAACTGTATTCCACATAATTCATTATATTAATGTATAATGTCCAGTGAAAGCCATGTACCACCCAGTGCAGTTGTAACTACTGTCTGTACTATTTTGTGATGCAGTAGCAACTGCCTGGCTGTACTGCACCTTTTGGGAATGATTTCTTTCTTCTGTAAACTCTGTTGCTATTGCACCTTAATAAGCAAGCAGAAGCAGTCCTTAATCTCGTTTGAATTGGGAGGCAAAGTTAGATTAAAAATTATTTAACTGTTCATCACAGAGTTGCTTTATGGTCTCAAACTATTAGAATCATAGAATCATGGAAGGGTTTGGGTTGGAAGGGACCTTAAAGACCATCTAGTTCCACCCCCCCTGCCATGGGCAGGGACACCTTCCACTAGACCAGGTTGCTCAAAGCCTCATCCAGCCTGGCCTTGAACACTTCCAGGGATGGGGCATCCACAGCTTCTCTGGGCAACCTGTTCCAGTGCCTCACCACCCTCTCCGGGAAGAACTTTCTGCTGATGTCCAATCTAAATGTCCCCACTAAATACCTGTAGGATATACAGAAATACCTGTAGGATAAACAGCCATGGCACGGAGGGGAGGAGGGTATTCCAGCAGTTACTACACAGGACTGGGGCCCTGTGCAGCACCAACCTGCCCAGCTGTGCTGATAAGGCTGTATGTGCCTTGCTGCTGCTGGCTGTACTGAATCTGTGGTTGGGCACAGACTTCCAGTATCAGGGAGGAGTGGTACAATCGTGTTGTTACTTACTCCAGGTCTTGCAGGACGTATCGTGTTGGGAACATGGGCACAAGCAGTGTGTATCACTGCTTGGGCATCATGTTCAACACTACGTAAGTCTTAGTGCCCTGAAGTAATGCCAGTTATAAGGAAAGGAAAAGCACATTTTCTGACGCTGCGGAAGAATGTTACATTTTGCAGATGCAACCCTTGCTTTCCTTACTCTAGTAAGGTGTTCTTGCCATCTGCCCGAGGTTTAAGGAGCACTGCGCGAGTTCTCAGTGATTGAAACAAAATGCAACAGCCTGCACCGTGTTTTAATAGCATTAAAATAGTGACCACCTGCAAGATGCTGGTAGTAAAGCACATTTTGCGTGCTGTAGGTATCTGAGAGGATCGGCGCCAGCCAAAGCTGTGGCACAGCGTGTATGTAACAGCTCTCACGTTCCAGTATGAAAGAGCTGTGGCCCATCTTGTGCCTTACTTCCACTTGTCTGGTTTAAAGGAAGCACGGGTCCTTCCTGACTGAGACTGAACAATAAGGATACTGAAGATGCAGATGCTTATGTGAAATATTAGTTTTTTTCTTTTGGAAACTCTTAGAGCTGCTTCAGTAACAAAGAAATATGACTTTAAAATGTCTTCTCTGATGTAAACCAAATGAGCTAAAACTCTTGGATGAGCTTAGCGTTTGCAGAAACGTTTTGGAAAGCTTCCTCTAAAAGATATACTGCTGAATAAATTCCAAAATACATCAGTTGAAATTGCCTCTCCTGTGAATATGGTCGGTCCCTGTACGACACTCGTCACTTAAGAAAATGAACAGGGGGACGGTAGCGAAAAGAATGAGTTCTAAGTATTAGGGAGTCAATTGCTGCATTTTTAGGGAATTAATTTTGGACTGTTGCTTAAAAGGTTAACAACAGCAAGCTGTTCAGAAGCATTTTCTTCCATCAGATTTCACGTTGTTTGGAAATCCCTGGCTAACGGTGGTAACAGAATATACCGTAACCTAAAATTTAGGGTTGAATTTTCTGCATTAGGGTTGTAGCATTCTGGATGCTGCAACGAGATGATGGTCAACCACGCTGCACTTGGCTGCTGAGTGATGGTCATGCTTGGTTTAAAGTAGGCTCTAGAAGGCTTTTGCAGAGCAAACAGATAGTCAAAAGGCAGCAGAAGACACAAAATTGAGAGAGGGTGGTGTTGGAGGGTAGTAATCCTTGCCTGAATTTTTCGCCGCCTTTTCTGGCAGCCTCAAGAGGCGTGCCACGATCCCCCAAACGACGCTTTCCTGCTTACCTGAATAACGTGACACTGCTGTTCACTGCCCTTTGTGTTCAGCCCATGAACTACGGGCATTCAAACAGGGTCTTGGTTTGTGTTGGTATTTAGTGCAGCTGCTGGAAATGGTGTCTGTGTTGCAGCTGTTGCCACGCCAGGTGCTAAACGCACGCTCCACTAGTTCCAGGGCTACCAGCAAGTAGATACGTTTCTAAAACTATTCTTTTCATGTCTTGTTTGGGGTAAGGGAGTAAAATCAGCACAATTAACACGAGATACAGATCAAGCATTATAACACTTGAGTTTGCCTTTTTTTTTCTGGTAGTATATGTGGCATTCATTCAGTGCCAAATTCCATTGTTTGGTCTTACGCTATTTTATGGGAAGGTACAGATTTCAATGAGAATTACTCCATCGATATTGTTTCTTCAAAAGCTTTTTTATTTAAAGTTGCTTTGAGCTAAGACTTGTAGGTCAGCCTTTCGAGTGGCTGAAGTGACTGCTGCATTCAGTGTTTTTAGGTCCCAGCAAAGCAACTTGAGTTCTGATATCTACCAGTCCCATCTTACTAGATTTAAGTGGCTTTTTTGTTTTGTTTTTTTCCATGCAGGTACTGCTCATTATTCACCACGAGTGTGGATCTGAAGACGAGTTAATTACCTCTATTTTTTTGAGTATGTTTATACTTCAGATACACACAACGTAGCCTCCTTCCCCATTAGATTCTTAGAAGGTAGTTATAAAATTTTTTCTAGTATCCTTCTTGTGGCTTTAACAGTTGTGATCAGTAACAAAATAAACTATTCCTTACATTTTGGGCAACTGCATGCCAATCAGTTCACTTAGAACCTCCTGGAGGTCTTTCGCATGCCAAACTTTAAAACTGAGTGTGTAATTGTGGAGGTAACTATGTTCAAAAGAAATATTTTAATAAAACTTAGGGGTTTTCCCATTCGCTGGACTTTGGAAAATAAGCGTTACGTAGGTTTGGAGATCAGTTATGTGAGCCGAGTTCGCTGCTTCTGTTTTAAAATTCAGTTTGCACTGCAGTCCTGGGGGAAAAAAGAAAAAATCATGTAGTTGGGAAATTGTAAGACACTTTCACAAATCGTTTCTAGATACAGTTAGGCTGTTGTAGAAATTGTTGTAGAAATGAGGTCGCGTTATGTCTGTTGTGCTCATTTTAAAAAGCTAGCTGAAGTTTCCTTCTCTAGCAAAGCAACTGCTAAATAGTGTGAAGTCTCTGCATAAGCTCAGTGTCTAGAACAGTCGTATGAAATTGCTGTTTGCACATCTTGTGTATGGTTTAGATAAGTGTTTGTTTTCTTTAGGGTTGGAAAAAGGAGAGAATTTTGGCTGAATATCCTGATGGAAAGATAATAATGGTTCTTCCCGATGACCCAAAGTACGCACTTAAAAAGGTACGGTGAAAAGGACTAGCCTTGTCTGTCTTGCCTTGCTTGATATTTTAACATAAGTAACGAGATCATCCGTAGAAAGTTTCTCTCCCTTCTGTGCCAGCAGTTGAAGTCAGACTCAGTCCTGCAGTGGCTCTGTAGCTTTCTCCACTCGCAAGTCAGACACCTCACTCTTAAGCAGTGCTGGAAGCCCTTCACAGATAGGGTGGTCCTGAGCAGAAGAGCATCAACCAACTGGTTTTTCATATTTTTTCAAATACACTTGCTGACTCTCTGCCAGATATTTCATGTAATACGAACTTCCTGGTATGTTTAAGCAAACCGAAATGTATCGATGTTATTACGCAGCACGAATGTGGCACCATTCTCTAAATGATGATGTGGAAAGCTGCCTCCAAGTCTCGTACTCCATTCCTGTGTCTAAAGCAGGATCAGCTCTAAACGCTCTGCCAAAGGAGGTTCTTCTGACCTCTTCAGAGGTTGTTACGCTGCTTCGCTATCCATAACGTTAGGAAATTATCCCTAAACGTCCAACAGAACCTCTGTACTGCAGTTTAAGGTCATTAGTGCAAACCATCCATACTGCCAATACATCCTTCTTTTCCTCTGCCACAGCTTTTTTGTGCCTGAACTAACTCTGATTGTTTCACCTTAAGGAGATTGACAGGATGCGTTGGGTTTTTGTAGTTTATACCCTAAATAGTGCTTTACAGCGCTCCGATTGCCATACTCTCCTCTGGATTATTTCCGTTTGTGCCATGTCTCACGTTTCTCTTGAAACTCTCTAAACTTGGGCACAGTACACTGCTGGAGACTTAGAGCAGCAGGGTGCTTCGGGGTCTTGCTGGCTAGCCTGTGTCCGTGCACCTGCGTATGTCATTTGTTGCTTCCGTAGCGTGGCATGGATTCTGTGTCACCGGGGATCTGCTGCCACCCATAGGTACTTGTTGTTTACAGTGCCACTGTCACAGGGTCACGACGGAGCGGTTGAGGTTGGGTGGGTCCTCTGGGGGCTGAACTGACGCCGAAGGTGGCACTCTCTGATGGCATGACCCTAGTGGGTCTTCTTGCCCCTGACATAGATTACTTTTTTTTTTTTAAGTTTATTGAACTGAAAAGAAACTATAGATTTTCTTTTTACGATATTTAATGTCGGTAAGTTTATTTATTAGGTTTGTTTCTCTGGTGGTATTATCTTAACCTTGGTATATTCATTGCACACACTGAAGGAAAAAACTACTTAAGATACCTAAGTGGGGCAGAGGGAAGGACGAGCATAGCAAATAAAGTCATTTAGGGTAGAGTTCTGCGGGGTTAAAGTTGAGAGAATTTACAGCTGTCCCCGCTGCGGGTGGCTGACTTCAAGAACAGTTACGTAGTGTTTCAACTTGGCTGATTGGACTTGTCATTAAAAGACCGGTACCCCAAGGTCAGATGAGAAAGTAAAGTGTAACTGAGACTGTGCTTTTGAAAAGCTATGTTAAAAGCATTTTTTTAACACAATTTTCAGTTGATCAGCACTAACTTCAGTTAAAGTAACTGTAGTTAAAGTAAGCTAGTTCAACCTCTGGCAGAGAAGTCATTTACTTCTAGAATATCAGTCTCCACCCTCTGAATATCTGTGTTCTCTCTATGAGCCTTTGACTAATTGATGTTTGGACTTAATGGCTTAGCGGTCTCTTCTTTCCAGCTGAGTAGTGTTTAAGGAACATGTATGTGGACCAGCGTGTTGCAGGTTACTTAGGGTAATCCTTAACTTCTGGAATAGCATTCAGTGTTCTGGATACCTTAGTGGGTTTTTGCAAATGTATGTATTCATACAAATGTGTGTTTACACATGTTTAAACTTATTTTGACAGGTGGAGGAAATTAGAGAGATGGTAGACAACGACTTGGGCTTTCAGCAAGCTCCGCTCATGTGTTACTCTAGAACCAAAACTCTTCTCTTCATTTCTAACGACAAAAAAGTTATCGGCTGTTTAATCGCAGAACATATCCAGTGGGTAAGTGACTGAGCAGGCGAAAGGCAGTCTGTGTCAGTGCTTAGTGACTCTGTTCTCCATACAGTCTGAAACTATAGAGTTACCTCGGAGTTTGAGTCTGGCCATGTAGCAGGTGAGCATTCCGCGCACACCTTTTCAGCGGCGGAAGAGACTTTTGGTGTTAGACCGTTCTGAAACACGGTGACTCATTTTTGTGTAGTTGACACTGAGCTGGGACACACATGTGGTGTCGTACCTGGCTCAGACCTGATTATCTAAGGACTTGCTACGGCCGAAGGGTGGAATTTTTCCTCCTCTCCTGTTCTTACGCTAGCTCCGGCTCTCCTCTTGCTTGTTGACAAGCAGATTCAGCTCCCTGCCCGGCACAAATCCAACAACACGAGTGAAAACGTGGGTACTCCGTAGGACTGAGTTGAATCACCAAGAGTTCACGCAGCGAACAGGAGCAGAACAGGGAGCAAGAAAAGGAAGTGGTACTGCCAGTCACAGTACTAAAAACTGATGTCAGAACTTTGCTGCGTGTTCTGTCTGTTCCCTTGTAAAGTGTGGTGCGTTCTACCATCCCTTGGGAGTAACAGACAAGAAGCAAAACGACCTCGGTCCAAGTCAGAGAAACTGAGGCAAACGCTTCAGTATGGGCGATAATAATAATTGGGTTATTTGTTGCTGTTATTTCAAATTGCATAGGCTTTAGAGGGGTTTTTTGGTTGTCTGTTCCAATTTTGAAACGCTCAGGAGAAATAAAATGAGACAGAAATGTGCAGTTTTTTTGGTAAGGCGTTTTAGCAGGTAAATATGTTGGAAGAGAAAGAAATCACACAAGAATAATTTGTTCGGTCGTTCGTGACGCTTTTATAAAGCGACAGATGTCGTTTTTTCTTACATCACCTGCAGGGCTACAGAGTTATAGAAGAGAAGGTTCCAGAAGTCAGTTCAGAAAACGAGAAAGTCATATTTGAACGACAGAAAGCGTGGTGCTGTTCGACGTCGCCAGAGCCTGCCATCTGTGGGATTAGTCGAATATGGGTGTTCAGCATGATGCGTCGGAAGAAGGTTGCCTCTCGGATGATAGAGTGTCTTAGGTAACACGAAACCCGCTCCTCGGTTACTTGTGTTTTACACAGGACTCGGTCCAAGACGTTCATTGCTTTGTGCGTCTCAGGCTTGCATTTTTAAGCTGCTGGTGGCACTGGGGATGTAGATGGGAGCACAGTGGACGGTTCTGGTGTTGTTCAGTGACCAGTGTCGGTATCCTGCAAGGGCTCGTCTTCAGCGGGGATCTTCCTTTCTTCTACGTGCAGCTGTAATGACGACGGCCTGGCAGGCTGCCAGCGAGCCTGGGTAAACTACCCTAGGGTAATTAAGGGTGAAGGTGAGGGGTTGACCCTGGCTGGAGGGCAGGTGCCTGCCAGAGCCACTCAGTCACTGCCCCCCTCGGCAGGCCAGGGGAGAGAGAGTACGGTGAGAAGCTCATGGCTCGAGATGAGGATGGGGAGGGATCACCACTTGCAGTCAGGGGAAAAAAATAGTTTAATCTATCACCAATCAAATCTGAGTTAAAAAAAGAGAACTAAAGGCAAATCTTGAAACACCTTCCCCCCACCACTCCCTCCTTCCTGGGCTCAAATTCACTCCTGCTTTTCTCTCCCTCCTCCCCCTGATCAACGCAGGGGGATGGGGAATGGGGGTTTTGGTCAGTCCATCACATGTTGTCTTTGGTGCTCTTCCCTCCTCAGGGGGAGGGATCCTC